>NC_041224.1:107727565-107732430 GCF_002837175.3 Physeter macrocephalus | reverse complement strand
ACAAAAAAAAAAAAAAAAAAAAAGAATGTATGAGGGCCGAACTAGTCTTTCAGAATCCTTCCCGGGGTTCATGGACAAGAGTGTGGGGACCATTGCTTGCTCTGGCACTGTGATTATCTTTGCACGTGTAACAGTGGCGTAGACGAGAGAACGCTGGACTTTACACCAACCGGGTTCAAGTCCCAGCTCTCACAAGGCTTGCTCTCCCACCCACACCATTCGGCTCTCCACTCAGAAGTCACCTCCTCAAAAGCCTCCTCTGACCCCCTTGTAAAGCAGCATGCCAGCGCCTTCTGCCCTAGATTTGCCTGGCTTTACTTCCCAACACTTATCCATCTGCAACATGGTGTGTATGTCTTTGTTCACTAGGAGGTACCTTCTTGAGGGCAGGACCTGGGTCTCTCTTGTTCTCTGTGGCATCTCCTGAGCTTAGGACCATGCCTGTCAGGGTGAGATAGACTGGTTCACCCAACATTCCAGGCTCTGGCCTTGCCTGACCCTTATAGCTTGGGTTCCATGGGAGATGATGCTGCAGCCAAGCAGACCCCCAGGCAGGACATGGCAGACAGAAGGGAGGCCCAATCACCCCCACAAATAACAAGCAGCTAACTCTGCGGCCCTGCTTAATTAAGCTCAGGAACAGAAGTAACACAGTCACAGCCCCCACCTCACTTCTGCTTTCCTAGCTCTTAAAAAGTCTCTGTAGCATGCCGCAACTAAGAAGCCCACGTGCCGCAACTAAGACCCGGCGCAGCCCAAAATATAAATAAATAAACATATATATATATATATTTTTTTAAGTCTTCATAGACCAAACATCGTTTGGAAACTATGAGATAGAGAATGTTTTAAGAACTTTTTTTTTAGCACAAACAATATGAATAGGCAATTTAAGAATGCAAACAATTTTTAGTTACTTAGAAAACGCAGATAATGCCAATTGTGTTCCAATCTCAGAGCCAGGGGCTGGGGGTCAGGGCAGAGACTTGAAGAACAGGGTATTCTTCAAGAGTTTCCCAGCGAGGAACATGTGAGGTGTGAGGAAACAGAAAGAGGTCGTTGAAATCAGCTAGCAGAGAGGAAAGTGGGAAGCTACCTACTAGATCTGTCATGACCTCTATCAGAGACCTCCCCAGGCCAAGTTCATCAAGAGGGTAACCCAGACAGAGGCCAGCATGTTTAAGACGGCGGCCTAGGCCTCCTACCCCTTGCAGTCTCACTCTCCTGGAGAAGCACCAGCAGTGGAGCCAACAGCAGGAAGACATTGGTCAATCAGGTTACTGTGATCACAGGGTCCACACTGGTTTTGAGCTCCTCCCTGGGGGTCCACTGGGTGACGAGTGACTCTGGGATATTTGCTTCATGCCCTGACTCACCCCATCACTCTTGGTCCTCTGACCATCCATAGGTAGAGGGAGGGCTTATCAGCTCTGGGCTGTGGAGAGAATCCAAATGGCAGGGGACAGGGGATAAGGTCTCAGAGAAAGAAGCACAACCTGAAGAGATGGTCTCAGCCCAAAGCTGACATGTCACATCCTCTCCATTTCTGCTCCCAGGATCGGCTTCACTATCTCCCGGCATCTGGCCCAGGATGGGGCCCATGTGGTGGTCAGCAACCAGAAGCAGCAGAATGTGGACCTGGTGGTGGCAGCATTGAAGGGGGTGGGCCTGAACGTGATGGGCACCGTGTGCCACGTGGGGAAGGGTGAGGACCGGGAAAAGCTGGTGGCCATGGTGAGGGAGAGTGGTTGTTTTAAAACCATAACCTGGGGAACATGGAACTTCTGGGGCTGAGATTCCAAAAGATCTATTGGTAAGTGCTTTTAATATTACTCCTAAGCATGCCTGGTATAGAATACCCTCAAGGCAGAAAAGAGATTAATAGTCTAGAATAAAGACAAATTTTGATCATATTTTTAAAAGTGTCCATACTAGTACTCCTTAATGGATATTGAGCATTCAAGTGTGACGTGAAAACTAAAAGTTGGTCCTGGCCCCCAGGATGCTCTTAGACAGAGGAGACAGGCTGGAGGAAGGCAGGAGAGGGCTCTAATCCTGACCTAAACTCCTCCTGCTCACCTTCAGGGTCCTCAGTGTCCACTTCTGTTCATGCCCCAGCTGTCTGTATTTGCCTCATTCATATGTGGCTCCATCTGGACTTACCCCTTCTTTCTCTTCCCAGTGGAAGCTCTGCAGTTCTGGTCTCCTCAGTTGGGGTGTTCACCCAGAAGCTGTCAGTATGAAGTTCTCTGGCTTTAGATTTGGAGAAAGGGCAAAACCCCATTTGCCAAGAAAAGTGGAGAGGTCCAGGAAGATCCCAGAGCAGGCCATTGCTGGGTGGGGCACACCTACATAAAATTTGATCAGTGAGTATCTCAGATCTTCATTCTCCAGAAAGGATACACATGGCAGCATTTTATCCTTTTTTAATGACATTATCAGTGATCTCTGCAATTGCTGCTGAAGGGATGTATTTCTAGGCACAGGCCTAGAAATTCAATCCAAACTCTCCTTCCCAGTTACCATATGTGTCATCTACTTTCTTGTCTGTTCACAGAAACTAGGGGCCTACCATGTCAGTAAGACAGCCCTGCTGGCACTCACCAAGAACTGGCACCAAACATCTGGGTGATTTGCCTGGAGGCTGGAGTCTTCAGCCAAGTGGTGAGGACCAAGGAGTGCTCCTGTTCCTGCCCCACTGAGAGCTAGGGTGCCTTCCCTGCCAGGCCATGCACCATAGGCACCTGGACTCTTAGACCTGGACCTGTGGACTCTCATTCTGATGCTCTGATCCACAGCCTTTGGGATCAACAACAGAATCAGGACTTCAGTCCTCTGTGAGGGACCAGCCCAGAGTGTCCCCTAGCAGCCCTTCCACAAAGACACAGGCCTGCATGATGTGGAGCCCACGTGACTCCATCTGTACAAGCAGCACTAACCTTTTGACTTTTCCTTTAGCTATTTGAGGACTCCGCCTTCTGGGAGCATAGGAAGGGACTCCATGAAATACAGAGGCAGGTTGTGAGTGAGGCAGTGTCCTTTGTAGATTTGGATTAACATGATCCCAGAACCTTCATGATGGATAAAAGATCATACACCATCCCTCTGCAGGCTATTACCCTTTCCTCTTTCTGAGATCTGATGACCCGCCTAGCTCTGGGATGAGTAAAAGTCCCTGCAGAGCCCATATATCTCCACTTGCAGCCCTTCACACATCCCCTCGGGGTCTTGACTTCAAAGCATCCCACAGGAGTCCAGGGCTCATGGGGAGGTGTCACCACTCTCAGCCCCATCTCCTCTTTCCATGCAGAGTGGGGTGGCCTGAGGACTGTGTATGACTGGTGTCCTTCCTGTGCTCTCCAGACGCCAGCTACATGACTGGCGAGATCATCATGGTAGCTGGCTTCTACTCCCACCTCTGAGGGGCATGAGCTCAGAGCTCAGGCTTGCCTCTTGATGTGCAGACCCCATGTGGTTCTGGGCCACTGTGTTGGAGCACCTCTATTAATGATGAGCCTGTGCTCCAAATACACACTCTAGTTCAAAACCTTCACTGCCAGAAATAATAAAGGACATCAGAAAAGAGGGCTTGTGGTATGAAACTATCATAAAACCAGCTAAAATAATGTCAGCTTTGCCAGAAAATAAAATTTGTGCTTTTGAGTCTTGGAAAAGGGAAGGAACTAAAGGTAGGAAGGGAGAGGGCTGTAAGGAAGGGGGAAACGCATTTTGAGCACACTGGTAAGTGCTTTCTTATAGATTATGTCCTAACATCTCTGTGAGCCTGCTGTTTACATCTCTAATTAATTCTATGGTTAAGGAAGCCAAGACTTAGAGAGATTGAAGGAAAATGCTCTGAGAACACACAGCTAGTCCATAAGCAGGAATTGAACCCCAGGTTTTGTACAACAGAAAAGGACCACGACAGAGCCGGAGGTGTCTGAGGGGAAAGACCAGCTCTTAGGGTCCTCACTCTTCCCCAGATCCCCATCCTAAGAGACTAGATTTAGTCTACCTGCATTCATACAACTCAGCATTCCACAGATATGTGCCAGGGCAGTAACTATTATCTCTCATACAATGAATTTAGACGCTTGATGCCTGAAAGTCAGGGACAGTAGCAGACCCTATGGGTATCCCGCCCATATCCCCTTGGTCCACATTGAAGTCACAAGCATCTTCAGTGAACAATTCCCATACACACTGAATGCTTCAAACTCAAACACGTGTGTCTCCCTCCCTAAGGGCTTTCTCTGGTCACAGTTTTGTGCTCTGCACGTGGAACTAGTTAGTGCCTGCAGAGCAGCCCACCCCAATAAGGGGTGGGAGTTGGGGAATCACTACCCCAGCTGCTTGTCACTTGGTGGGACAATGCCAGAGTGTGTTCTATCCAACGTTTCAGAGGGTGCCAGGCAGTGGGCACTAGCCCACAGTTTAAGAGTTTGCTCTTAAACACACACTTTATTGGCTCTTCTCCCTTCCCTGTTTCATTCCCCATTCCCTCACGATTCTCCCCTGGCTCGTCTCCCAAGGAAACTACTTACACCCAAATTTTGGTCTGAGGGTCTGCTTTTGGTGCAATCCAAACTAAATTGGGGACAAAACCTTTCATTTCACATTTATAAATGAAAGGCTAAAAATGCAAAAGTCTCACTGAAAAACACGATGGCTGAAAATCATTCACCCTAAAGAATAATAAGTCAATTATTATTTATAATAAGCACATATAGGGCTTCCCTGGTGGCACAGTGGTTGAGAGTTTGCCTGCCGATGCAGGGGACACGGGTTCGTGCCCCGATCCGGGAGGATCCCACATGCTGCGGAGCGGCTGGGCCCGTGAGCCATGGCCGCGGAGCCTGCGCGTC
>NC_041224.1:107703214-107727500 GCF_002837175.3 Physeter macrocephalus | reverse complement strand
GGGGCCTGCGCGTCCGGAGCCTGTGCTCCGCAACGGGAGAGGCCACAACAGTGAGAGGCCCAAGTACCGCAAAAAAAATAATAATAATAATAATAAGCACATATAGTTGGGATCAGATTACTTTCATTTTGATAGGCACAAAGAGTTAGAAATCAGGATAGCTGTTGCTTAAAGTTGGAGAGATCATCAAGTTTGAAAAGAAGCAAAGACAAATAAGCATTTATGTAAATGACTAACATCAGACCCTTTCTAAGGTTATTAGGGAAGGAGATAATGAGCAAGATGGCATCGAGTACTTAAAAGCTAAGGAGAAGGTAACCCTAGAGAGGTGATACAGAGCAGGAACAGAGAATGAGATGCCAGAAACCCTGAAGGTTGACAATATTGTCTTCACATCTTTTCTTTTCTTTTTTTTTTAAATGGTTGAAAGTATTATATTTCTTCATCTTGCCTTTATTTTTTTAATGAATTTATTTATTTATTTTTGGCTGCGTTGGGTCTTTGTTGCTGCGCAGACTTTCTCTAGTTGCGGAGAGCAGGGGCTACTCTTCGTTGCGGGCTTCTCATTGTGGTGGCTTCTCTTGTTGCAGAGCATGGGCTCTAGGTGCACAGGCTTCAGTAGTTATGGCACGCGGGCTCAGTAGTTGTGGCTCTCGGGCTTTGGAGTGCAGACTTGGTAGTTGTGGCGCCCAGGCTTAGTTGCTCCGCAGTATGTGGGATCTTCCCAGACCAGGGATGGAACCCGTGTCCCCTGCATTGGCAGGCAGATTCTTAACCACTGCACCACCAGGGAAGTCCCGTCACATCTTTTCTGAATCTCTATTTTCAGAATTTGTTCTTGGATTCACAGAAGGTTCCTGGAGGTATCTGCAGCCTATAAAACTGTATACACAGAGAGGAATCTGGGAAGATGGCCAGGAATCTATATCCCCACCCAGACAACAACTGCACCAGCAGAAACTGCCAGGGGAAGGTTTGGATAGTAAATTGCAGTTAATTTCAGTCAATTTCAGTTCCTAGCACAGTAGCAATTATGCATCCCCCACTCTTAGCCACCTGGTAGGTTGACAGCTGTGCATTTGTTCCTGGAGGAGCTTGCATACAGCTTCCAGGAGCCAGTGTGAGCAAAAAGGACCTTATCCTCCAAATATCAGGGATCAGTGCTCTGACTGCTGATTGCTGCTTCTGATCACAGAAGTGTAGACAAAGAGGCAAACAGTCATTGTTATTGCACCTCCTCCCTTTATTGCAAGCCTCTCCTCTGCTGGTTGAAGAGACTTCTGGGGGAATTTAAAAGGCTGACACTAGGGAGTTCCCTGGTGGCCTAGTGGTTAGGATTCTGGGCTTTCACTGCTGTAGCCTGGGTTCAATCCCTGGTCAGGGAACTGAGATCCTGCAAGCAGCACAGTGCAGCCAAAAAAAAAAGAACATATCATTAAAAATAATAATAGTTAGGGCTTCTCTGGTGGCGCAGTGGTTGAGAGTCCGCCTGCTGATGCAGGGGACACGGGTTCGTGCCCCGGTCCGGGAGGATCCCACATGCTGCAGAGCGGCTGGGCCCGTGAGCCATGGCCACTGAGCCTGCGCGTCCGGAGCCTGTGCTCCGCAACGGGAGAGGCCACAACAGTGAGAGGCCCGCGTACCGCAAAAAAATATATAAAAATAAATAAATAATAATAATAATAAAAATAAATAAAAGGCTGACACTCTCCCCCACACACTTCATTTTTTGCTTTCTTTTTCCCCTTTTGGGAGCCAGACATTAAAGACTAGGACATTCAAAAACAACTGTATAGGGCTTCCCTGGTGGCACAGTGGTTAAGAATCTGCCTGTCAATAGAGGGGACACGGGTTCAATCCCTGGTCCGGGAAGATCCCACATGCCGTGGAGCAACTAAGCCTGTGCAGCACAACTACTGAGCCTGTGCTCTAGAGCCCATGAGTCACAACTACTGAGCCCGTGTGCCACAACTACTGAAGCCCGCACACCTAGAGCCCATGCTCTGAAACAAGAGAAGCCACCACAATGAGAAACCTGCACACCGCAATGAAGAGTAGCCCCCACTTGCCACAACTAGAGAAAGCCTGCACTCGGCAACAAAGACCCAACGCAGCCAAAAATAAGTAAAATAAAATAAATAAATTTATTAAAAAACAACAACAGCAACTGTATATACAGGCAAACTTACAAAGTAAATGTGCAAGCTCAAGGCTGAGAAGAGACCTAAGAAGACCTTAGGTTTACTCCTGAGGCTGATCCCCAGCACAGAGACAGCCTACAAAATTTTTTTTAAAAAACAGCAAACCCTGGGAAAAGGGAGAAT
Organism: Physeter macrocephalus; assembly: GCF_002837175.3. Lineage (NCBI taxonomy): Eukaryota > Metazoa > Chordata > Mammalia > Artiodactyla > Physeteridae > Physeter > Physeter macrocephalus. The sequence goes on along the minus strand of NC_041224.1, from coordinate 107,725,176 downwards.
CTGATTTCCAGAATTTCCACATTATTACATTCATATGTCAAGTGTTCAACTACAACAACAAAAACACAAGGCATACAAAGAAACAGCAAAGTATAGGCCATTCAAAGGGAAAAAAAAAATCAACAGAAACTGACCTTGAAAAAGACCAGATGGCAGATATACTAGACAAAGACCTTAAAATAACTACCTTAAAGATGCTCAAAGAACTAAAGAAAAATGTGGAGAAAGTCAGGAAAACAATTGGTGAATGAAATTAAAGTATCAATAAAGACATAGAAAACGTAAAAAAAAATAATCCTTGAGCTGACAATTACTATAACTGAAATGAAAAATTCACTAGAGGGATTCAAAGGCAGATTTGAGCAGGCAGAAGAAAGTGAACTTGAAGATCGAACAATGGAAATTATCAACTCTGAGAAACAGAAAGAAAAAAGTTTGAAGAAAAGTGAACAGAGCCTGTGGGTCATCATCAAGTGGACAAACTTATGGATCAAGGGAGTCTTAGAAGGAGCCAAGGCAGAAAGGGACAGAGAGAATATTTTTTAAAATAATGGTTAAAAATTTTCCAAATTTGATGAAAGATATGAGTATAAACATCCAAGAAGCTCAATGAACTCTGAGTTAGATGAACTCAGAGACATATAAGTTGCCCATACATATTTCTATGTCACAGCTCCACAGATCTGTGCACAATGTTCTTTATGCCTTCTCTCTACCACATGCCACCTCACTTCCAATTTGACTCCACCCTCCTCCCACCATTTTCTCCACTTCTTTGTCATAGCCTGAAGATAAGGCTAGGACAATGCACTCAATTCAGAGAAGTGCCACTTGGGTGGTTGAAGTTGTCATAAACTTATACACCGGAGATTGAATTAGCTCTCCAGGGGAAAACTTCTTAGGGCTACTCATGCCTGCAGTCTGATTTGAAGATGCCTCATTGGGAGTTACAGGGGGAGCCACTCTCTCTATCACCAAAAAGCAGACAAATTAAGTGCAATCCATAAAACTCATCTACAAACTTGAGAAATTTTAATGTACAAGGAGGTTGTTTTGATATGGGCATGGTTAATGTTGCAAGTAAAAATGAAAACAGAAGTGCATCCCTTAAGTCTAGAAATAAGAATATATGTCACTTTATCTTGAGCAATCTGCAGGAGGAAGACAACATGAAAACTTGGTCCACGTTAAATATTCCTTAGCTGAGATGGGTGACAAATTGTTTATGAATTTGAAGAAAATGTTAACATCTACCCAATATTATTGCCCAAATCCACAGTTCATATTCAAATTGCATTTGAATATTTGAAATATTCATTTCAATATTATTGTACCTACAGTCCAAATTCAGATGTAAATGGTCTAAACATTCCAATTTATACTTGAAGTCCATTAGATTGGATTTTTTTTAAAAAGCAATACCCAGTTATATGCTACCTACAGGAAATGCATTTTAAACCTAAAAACACAAATAAGTTAAAAGAAAAAGGGAGACTTCCCTGGTGATGCAGTGGTTAAGAATCCACCTGCCAATGCAGGGGATACGTGTTTGATCCCTGGTCCGGGAAGATCCCACATGCCATGGAGCAACTAAGTCCATGAGCCACAGCTACTGAGCCTGTGCTCTAGAGCCCGTGAGCCACAACAACTGAGCCCACGTGCCACAACTACTGAAGCCCATGCACCTAGAGCCCGTGCTCCGCAACAAAGAGAAGCCATAGCAATGAGAAGCCCTTGCACCACAACAAAGAGTAGCCCATGCTCGCCACAACTAGAGAAAGCCCGCGCACAGCAACGAAGACCCAACGCAGCCAAAAAAAAAACTTAATTTGTAGCAAATGAATAACAATGATACAACTATACAGTTGTACCAAATCAACCAAAGTTGACTGCTAAAAGAAAACTTGTTTAATCATTACATCAAACAGTCCATAAATGGTAGTACCCTTTCCCTCTACCAAATAAGAAAAGGAAAAAAAAAAGAAAAAGGGATGAATAACGATACACCATGCTATCTAATCAAAAGAAAGTTTGAACTATATTAATATCAAAGTAGATTTCAAAATAAAGAATATTACCAGGAATAAAGAAAGTCATTTCATGACGATAAAAAGCTCAATTCACATAAGCACATAACAATCTTAAGTGTTTATGCATCTAATAACAGTGCTTCCCAGTACATGAAGCGAAAACTGATAGAACTGTGAGAAGTAGACAAACCCACAATTACAGTCAGCAATTCAGTACCCCCACAAAACATGTGAAAGACCTGTCCACTGATAACTACAAAACTTTGCTGAAAGAAATTGTAAAAGACCTAAATAAAATGAGAGATATACCTTGTTCATGGATTAGAAGACTCAACATTTTTAGGATGTTAATTCTCTCCAAATTAATTTATAAATTCAGTGCAATCCCAATCAAAATCCCAGCTGGCCTTTTTCTGGGAATTGACAGACTGATTCTAAAATTCATATGGAAATGCAAATGACTGAGAATTGCCAAAACAACTCTGAAAAAGAACAAAGTTGGAGAGCAAATGTTACTTAATTTCAAAACTTATTTTAAAACTACAATAATCAAGAGTGTGATATTGTTCCCAATCTTAGAAAGTTAAATATATACCTACCTCATGACCCAGCCATTTCTCCTGGAGATATTTAACCAAGAGACTCTTGAGGACACATGTGCAGAGTAAACTCAGAGCTAGGGCTTGACTCTCTAAATAGGCTCCGTGTGTGGCCCTGTAGATTACAGTAGTATATCTTTTTCTGACTTCTCAAATTTTCTAAATCTCTGTTTATCTTCATTTGTACTCAGAGACATGGAAAATACCTAGAGATATCTCTGGCCTACACAACTGCACACAGATGTGGGAGTTTTGGTACACTATACTGTATCCTGTTAAACTTTAAAGAGAACATCTCAGTATTGTAAATAATTTCCTTTCTACTTTGGCCAATTTGATTCTAAGAACAATTTATTCTCAGAAGACTCATTAAGTAAATTGTCACTGCACTTAAATTCAACTGAAGCATAAACTATTTGATTTCAGCAAAACTGTCATAAATAAGGCTCATTACAAGTATAGGAGCTCATTTTCTTCTAATATGACTTGGTTTAGAAGCAGTGATTAGTTTCATCCCATCACTAAGCTTTTATTCAACTGGCTTTTGCTCTGACCCTGGCTGTTGAGAGTTCTCTTGGTTTTCCAGCAAGTTCATCTTTATTTTTATCAAGGACAAGAATCATCATATTTCAGGGTTGGGAATATCATCTAACTGTAATCCCTATTTGATGTTTGAATTCCCTCCACAACACCCCTGCAAAATGATCTTCCATCCTCTGTCTGAATAACTCTAGTGTTAAGGAATTCACTATTTCTTATGGCAGTATATTTTATCTATGGACAGCTCTGGGCATTTGAAAATACCTTCTTAAATTGAGCTGAAAAATGTCTCCCCATAGCTCTTCTGCACTGGTCTTATAGCTATCCAAGGAGCACCATTGATCAAGTCAATTCTCTTTTCCCCATGACAGCTCTTCAAACGATAACACAGCTCTATCATTCCTACCCATCCCATTTTGGTCTGCTCTGTTCTCTGCTAAACATCCTCAGTTCCTTCTCTAAGCACCTTTGATCACCAGATAAATAATGCTTACTAGCATCACTCACCCCACCAAGAAGACACTGATTCTACTATAGCTAGAAACACATGAGCATTATCATAATCTTAATTCAGTCCACACATTTTTTTCTGAACTCCTAGTTCACACTTTATTTGTAGGATAAAACTGTTCTTGAAGCTACCTAAATCTTCAAGCATTCTGAAAAGCACTCAAGCATCACCAACAAGCATCACTTATTTCAAGCTGGAAATCACAGGCAGATGAGTCAGAAGATTTTGAGAAGAGTCTCAAATTCTCTTGGCATCCTGCAAAGAGGCATCCTTGGACCCAGTTGCAGTTGGATGTTCGATGGGGCTGTGCTCCATTTGAGACCTGCAGAGAAGGAGAGAGAGGCGTCTTGATTTCCCAGTGCGCAGGTATTATGATAACCTCCACCCTTCATCTGAAGCTGCCCTCCAAGTGCTAATGTCAAGCTCCCTGCAGGGATGAGCCACCAAAGTTGCCTTCTGTGGCATGTGGCTTGATATGGCACTCTTGTTTGGCCCCCATCTTGTGCTGATCCCACTTTCTATCTCCCCTAGTGTCTTTTCCCCCATGGGAGCACTTCCTAACCAATCATTTTTACACAAATCCTTGCCTCAAGGTCAACTTTGGGCATCCACTTCACTCACCATGTCACTCACCATCATCAGGGAGGTCCTGGATATCAGTGAGTATTCTAGAATCCCATCCTGAAGCTCTGTTTGCTAGGATCACTCCTGATACAAGTTATCTTAATTTGGTTCCCATGAAAGCAGACCCTGAGATAAAGACCTTGGTACAGATAGTTTATTTGATATGTAGTCCCAGGAAGCAGGAGTAAAGGAGTGGGAAGGGTGACATGGGTTTAGTGGAATCCTTTCAGGGTCCTTGGTAGAAGCACCCAACCGTCACCAGCATATTCCTCACTGCATTTGTATAAGAAGTGTCTTCTAAGCTCTACAGGGACCATAGTAAGTCAATAGATTCTCGGTCACATCTCCGTGGCCTCAGCTCAGATAACCAGGCTGTCTCAGCTCTGGTCCCTGTATACGATGCTCCAGCTGGCTAGCCCAGGCTCGTTCACATGGCAGAGGCAGAGGTCCCAGTACATAGATTAGAAACACACAAGGGCTCTGGAGGCCAAAGCTCAGAATTGGCACATGGTCATTTTTGTAATAGGGAAGAACAAAACTGACTTCATATTGGATCTGTTTCTTTTACTTTAATCTTTGTATTCTATAGCTTTTGTTACAAGGTAATCACTAAAGGGATGGTGCCCATAGCTTAAAGTATACATAATGGCCCATCTCTGAGAACCCTGCCTCCCAAGCCTGAGTGTTAAGCTAAAATACCTTTGTTTAAGCTCACAGGAAACATCCAACCAGGCTCACCTGTGAATGGCTGCAGGAAAGAAGAAATTAACACATCCCCTCCACAGTCTGGCTGGAACCAGGAAATGTTTTCAACAACCTACCACCTTTTTAACTTTACCTCCTCACCTCCCTCTCTTTCTTCTATAAAAGAAACTAGCATCCAAACGCGGGCAAGATAGCCCTTTGGGACACTAGTCCACCATCTTCTCAATCTGCTGGATTTCTGAATAAAGTCACTATTCCTTGCCCCAACACTTCGTCTCTCGATTGATCGGACTGTGGTGCAGCGAGCAGTAGGAGCTTGTACTTAGTAACACTTTCACCTCATGCTATTGGCTAAAACAAGTCACAATGCCAGCCTAGATTCAATGGAAAGGAAAATAGACTCCACCTTTCCATGAAAGGAGCTTTAAAATCACATTGCAGGACTTCCCTGGTGGCGCAGTGGTTAAGAATCTGCCTGCCAATGCAGGCGACACAGGTTCGAGCCCTGGTCCGGGAAGATCCCACATGCCACGGAGCAACTAAGTCCGTGCGCCACAACTACTGAGCCTGCGAGCCACAACTACTTAAGCCCACGTGCCTAGAGCCCGTGGTCTGCAACAAGAAAAGCCACCGCAATGAGAAACCCGCGCACCACGACCAAGGGTAACCCCTGCTCGCCACAACTAGAGAAAGCCTGCGTGCAGCAACGAAGACCCAACGCAGACAAAATAAATAAATAAATTTATTTTTTATTTATAAAATCACACTGCAAAAGGCATGGGTACAGGGAGGAGTGAAAAACTGTAGATATTTCTTTAATCTACAACAGAAAACTACATAGAAACTAAAAAACATAAACTACTGCTATATACAACATGGATGACTCTCACAGACAGTGCTGAGTGAAATAAGCCAGACATGAAAGAATGCATACTGTACTATCCTATTAATATAAATTCAGAAACAGGCAAAACTTAAGTGTAGGGTTTATAGATACATGCTGAATAAAGTATTTTTTTAAGTAGGGGATTAATTATCCTAAATGTTAGCATGGTAGTTACTTTGGGATTGGTAGTTACTTTAAGACCAGTGGAAAGGCATTACAATTGACAAGAAACACACAGGGGTTTCTGGGTTATTGGCAGTGTTCCATTTCCTAACCTGAGTGGTAATTACCTGGGTAATCAGTTAAAATCATTAAGTGGTAGATTTATGCTTTATTTTTCTTTGTGTTATATCTCATGGTAAAAAAAAATTAAATACTGTATGATATTGGCATGACAACAAAAGAATGGACAATGGAATACAGTAAAGAACTGAGAAACAATTCACACCCATAGAAGAGAATTTGATATACAGTAAATGTTGCATCACAATTTAATGACAAAGGACACACTGTTTAGAAGAGGGTGCTGGAAAAACTGGTCCACTAGAGGGAGAAAAATAAAACTGAATCCCTACCTTCTAAAGTATACAAAGAGAGCTCCAGAAAGATTAAAGACCTCAAGGCGAAAGACTACAAATTAATGGTAAATATTGTGGATTAATGTCTTTCTGACATACGAGGCGGGGAAGGACTTCTAAAGAACAGCAAAAGAAAAAATCATAAGGCCAAACTAATTAAGTTAATTGCATAAAATTAGGAAAATTTGTTCAATGAAGCACAATATGATCAAAGTTAACAAACAGATAACAAATTGAGTGTTATTTGTGATGCCTAAAACGTATTGTTTTAAAAAAACTAATATCTAACATATACAAGGAACTCTTAAAAGATTAAAAAACAGGAACCCTAAAAGATAAATGGACAAAGGAAATGAAAAGACAATTTGTAGAAGGGGAAATCAAAAAGGCTGGCAAACATGTGAAGGGAAGCTCAAACTCAGCTATCAGAGTAACACAAAGTTTTAAAATAATAAGATATTACTTTATTAAGCTGGCAAAAATAATAAAGCTGAGAATACCAAGTGTTGGCAGGGATGTGGGTATAGCGGGACCTCTTATGCTGTTGGTGGGCGTGTGGACTGGTGCAGCCACCCTGGAGAGCAATCAGACAGTTCTTAGTTATACATCATTGTATTTTGTGACCAGCAAGCCCCACTTCTGGATATATTTCTCCAAAAAATTCCCACTCAAATTCACATGAGGACAACTCCAAGAAGGTTTATTCCAATGTTTGTGGTGGTAAGGATCTGGAGGTTATCCAGAGTCTATCCAAGAAGTAAACTGGAAAATAAGGAGTACCGTGTAGCAGTCAGAAGCAACTGTTACACGTACTAGAGCAATATGCATCATGCTGAGAGAAAACAGGAAGAAAATAATGAGATCTAGAGTGTATATCACTTATATAAATTAATACACCATACCCAACAGACAATACACATCTTAAAAGAACACATACAACTGAACGCATATACATTTAACTGGATGGTTTTCTGTAAGGGCAAAGAGGCAAATGAAAGTGGAGATTGGGTTTATGGGTCCTGCCCCAACCAATGAGTTCCATGAACCAAAGACTGTATTGAATTCAACCCTCTAAGTCCAAAGTTCCCTCAAAAAAAAAGAGGAAAACCTCAAAGAGAACAGGAAGGTTTGCAATGAAAAATAAAATCTTTCTTCCTCCACAGTTTTTCTCTCCATGGAATCTGCTGCTAATGTGTATGTGTGTGTGTTGCACATTTTTTAAGAAAAATGCTGAATGCATTTACTAGGACATGTTTGTGCGGATGGGTAATTTTTATTTCTATCACATTGTTTTCTACCTTGTTCTCTTTGCTTCAGAATATACTTTGGGCACGTTTCCCTTTAAGCACTTACAGGGACTTCCCTGGTGGCACAGTGGTTAAGAATCCACCTGCCCATGCAGGAGACGCGGGTTCCATCCCTGGTCCGGGAAGATCCCACATGCCTTGGAGCAACTAAGCCCATGCGAGCCACAAGTAGTGAGCCCGCATGCTGCAACTACTGAAGCCTGCGTGCCTAGAGCCCGTGCTCCACAACAAGAGAAGCCACCACAATGAGAAGCCCAAGCGCTGCGTGGAAGAGTAGCCCCCGCTCCACGGCAACTAGAGAAAGCCCGCGCGCAGCCAATAAACCCAAAGCAGCCAAAAAAAAAAAACCAACAACAACAACATAAGCACTTACAGATCTATCTCCTTTATTAACAGCTGTATTATATTGATATACTCCAACTTAAATGTCCTACCAATAGATATTAGTTTGCTTTTTAAGTTGTTTGCTATTAAACAAATTTGCTTTTTAAATTGTTATTAAACAATGTCTTGCAAACATTCTTGCACATAAATTTAGGGGAAATTTTAGCAAGCATATTCACGATGTAAACCCCAAGTACTGAAATTTCTCAATCAATACAGTCAAAATATACACACACTTAAATATTTGATAGATAGGCTAAATTGCTTTCCCAAAGGTTGCAACAAAATAAAATCCCATCAGGGACTTCCCTGGCCGTCCAGTGGTTAAGACATTGCCTTCCAATGCTGGGGATGCCAGTTCGATCCCCGGTTGGGGAGCTACAATCCCACATGCCTTGTGGCCAAAAAACCAAAACATAAAACAGAAGCAATATTGTAACAAATTCAACAAAGACTTTAAAAATGGTCCACATCAAAAAAATATTTAAAAAAAATAAAATACCATCAGAAACATGTGAAAGTACCTATTTCCCCATACTTTTGCCAGCTCTGGATATTATGAAGCTTTTCTTTTTTACCAATCTAAAAGTTGAAAGATTGTATCTTGTTGATGTTTTGATCTCCATGTTTTTAAAATATGAGTGAGATGAGTATGTTTCCATAATTTTATAGACCATTTATACTTTTCCTGTGAACTGTCCGTTCTTATAACTTGCGTATTTTCTTTTGAGTTGTTTTACTTTCTCTCGTTCATTTGCATGAGCGTTATTTTGCAAAATAAGGCAATTAGCCATTTTATCATATGTTCTGCAATTACATTTTCACAGTCTGTCTTGTCTTTTGCCAAACAGAAGTTTAAAATTTTTATACAGATTTATCAGTCTGTTCCTTTATGCCTTCTGGGGAACAGATATTTTAAATTTTATTTTGTCACTTGGAAGTTTCTGAGAGGATTGATTAAAGTGTCTGAGGTGAAGAGGGAGGAGGGGAGCAGCTGAGACAGTTGCAACTTCAAGGCAGAACAAAGAATTTAAACAAAGAGGTGGCAGGGGTGTTAGTGGCAGCAGAAATAGCAGCCCTACTGGGGCCCATTCCAGGGAAGCAACATCCCAGCAGAGCCTGCTGGATCCTTGCACTTAATGGGAGCTCTTAGCTACACCGGTAAGCAGCCCAGACTGGTCATGAGACCTGAGAAACATGCCTAGTTCTTCCCGGACGCAGCAGGGAAGGGACCTCCCCAGGTAACTGAAATTCATAATTATCTGGTTCTTTGGAGACATTTCAAAATAGGGTGTCATTGTTTATTAAGCTGGCAAAATTGGGCATACTTATAATATAAACCTCTCAGTCTGAGTTTCTCAATCACGTTTCCAAGAGAGATTAAGATTGATAAATAGGACTTCCCTGGTGGCGCAGTGGTTAAGAATCCGCCTGCCAATGCAGGGGACACGGGTTCGAGCCCTGGTCCGGGAAGATCCCACATGCCACGGAGCAACTAAGACCGTGTGCCACAGCTACTGAGCCTGCGCTCTAGAACCCACGAGACACAACTACCGAAGCCTGTGCGCCTAGAGCCCGTGCTCCGCAACAAGAGAAGCCACTGCAGTGAGAAGCCCATGCACCACAATGAAGAGTAGCCCCCGCTCGCCGCAACTAGAGAAAGCCCGCACGCAGCAACAAAGACCCAACACAGCCAAAAATAAATAAATAAAATAATTTTGGGGTGTCATTGTTTATTAAGCTGGCAAAATTGGGCATACTTATAATATAAACCTCTCAGTCTGAGTTTCTCAATCACGTTTCCAAGAGAGATTAAGATTGATAAATAGGACTTCCCTGGTGGCGCAGTGGTTAAGAATCCGCCTGCCAATGCAGGGGACACGGGTTCGAGCCCTGGTCCGGGAAGATCCCACATGCCACGGAGCAACTAAGACCGTGTGCCACAGCTACTGAGCCTGCGCTCTAGAACCCACGAGACACAACTACCGAAGCCTGTGCGCCTAGAGCCCGTGCTCCGCAACAAGAGAAGCCACTGCAGTGAGAAGCCCATGCACCACAATGAAGAGTAGCCCCCGCTCGCCGCAACTAGAGAAAGCCCGCACGCGGCAGCACAGACCCAACACAGCCAAAAATAAATAAATAAAATAATTTTGTGTGTGTGTGTGTGTTACGCGGGCCTCTCACTGTTGTGGCCTCTTCCGTTGCGGGGCACAGGCTCCGGACGCACAGGCTCAGCGGCCATGGCTCATGGGCCCAGCCGCTCCGCGGCATGTGGGATCTTCCCGGACCGGGGCATGAACCCGTGTCCCCTGCATCGGCAGGTGGACTCTTAACCACTGCGCCACCAGGGATTGAAAAATAATAATAAACAAGTTTTGAACTTTGCAAATTGGGTGATGCTGAAATTTGCCAGTGATGGCCAATGACAGAGCAGCTCCGTTAGCAATTTAATTAGAATACTTTCGAAGCCCCCTGTGGCAGTGAGGGTAGAACTGTGGTCATTTGGTTGAGCCCATCCTCAGTTTTTGATTCGAGATAGGGAAGGACACTGTAATTGGTAAGCACTGTATATTGCATGAAAGGGAGGGGGTAGCTGATGATGTCACCGTCTCCCTCTGGATTTACCTCTCCAACCTTTCCTGACACACCACTGACCACCTGGCAGAAGTGAAGGAGCTCTACAAGGTTGACAAAAAATCAGAAGGAAATTTTCATACCACACAGATGCCCCCCAAGAGCTTTGCTATTGTAAATATTACAAACTTGGATTACGTAGGCTAGAAGTGAATTGTACTGTGGATTTTTCTGTTTCTTGCAATTCTCTCATTAAGTTATTAGGCTCTTCTGTTTTATATTTTACTAGCATTTGTATTTCACAAACAAGTCCAATGGGGCAATTTTTGAAGACAAGGTGTGAAATGGAAGAGGAGAATTCTAGGCCGCGTCCTAAGGACAATTCTGATAAGATTAGTGATGAAGAATTATAATCTTCTGAGTCATTCCACTACACCATTGTAAAAAGTGGTCTATAAAAAATCCTCTTTACAATGAAAACTACCCCTCAATTGATTTTTTTTTTTTGGCTGCACTGGGTCTTCGTTGCAGCACTCGGGCTTCTCTGGTTGCGGCACACAGGTTCAGTGGTTGAAGTGTGCGGGCTTAGTTGCTGTATGGGGATTTTAGTTCCCCGATCAGGAATCAAACCTGTGCCCCCTGCATTGGGAGCGCAGAGTTTTAACTGCTGGATCACCAGGGAAGTCCCCCCTCAATGGATTTTTACACATGCTGGTAATCCAAGTTGTCCTAGTGCACTGTACTTCATTTGAGGCAAACAACTTACAAATGCAGCAATGGCTCCAGCAAAATGGAAAAGCCACTTAACGATAAATCAAAGCCATCTGACCCAGAAAAGTGCTGAATATTTCTAATGGCTACTGGAATCTCAAAGCAAACAGAGAAAAACTTTTGTTTACAAAAAAGCTCAGTGGAAAAGCTCAGGAAGCAAGTGATGGAGTAGCAAACTTACTGCCTAAAAACGAAAAATTACAGAGTTGATGAAAATCTCCTAATTCCAGGATATAAAATTATAGTGAGTAAAATACTTGGACAGATGCAATACAAGATACTGAAAAATTTCCGTAGCAGGGTATGTTGATGTATTTATAACTTGTCACATTATGTTAAAAAGGTTTTTATGTAATAAACTGAAAACAACCTCTTCTATATCCAGGTTGGTAAGTCGACAAATTTCACTAATGAATGTCATGCTGCAACATTTCTTAACGTGTAAATAATGGTAAAATTCAAGAAAAAATTTCTACTGCAAAGTGTTACCTGAAACAAGCAAAGGCCAAGATATATTTCATGTTTTGTTTAGTATCTAGAAACGAAAGGTTATCTTGGAGGATATTGGCATTTGTACTGATGGTGCCCTATAAACAGTTGGTTCTGTGAAAGGCTTTGCCCCTTGTGTAAAATAAGACAGTCCTGACATCATCACAACACACCGCTTTCTTCATAGGGAGGTGATGGTGTCAAAAAGTCTAGGAGATTAAATGAAAAACTGTTCTGGATGGTGGTACAAAAATGGTTAACTGGGCTTCCCTGGTTGCGCAGTGGTTGAGAGTCCGCCTGCCGATGCAGGGGACACGGGTTCGTGCCCCGGTCCGGGAAGATCCCACATGCCGCGGAGCGGCTGGGCCCGTGAGCCATGGCGCTGAGCCTGCACTTCCGGAGCCTGTGCTCCGCAACGGGAGAGGCCACAACAGTGAGAGGCCCACATACCGAAAAAAAAAAGGTTAACTTTATTAACAAAGACCAGGTCACTCAAGTTTGTTTTTAAATCTGTGGGGAAACCTGGACAAAGAAAGGGTAAAAATCTCTGCTACATAGTGAAACTTCCGGGGTCAGCAGAGGAAGACTTCTAACAGGGTATTTGAGCTCAAAGGTGAATTTCTGGAGTATGTTCCAGAAAGTCGTGGGCCAGATTCTGCTGAGTGCTTTAAAGATAAGAATGGCTCCAAAAACACGCCTACTTAGCAGATCCTTTTCATCACATGAGCCAGTTGAACAAGCCAATGAAAGAGCTTGGGAAAAATACTTTGGCTTCCTCAGAATGGGAGAAAATACTTGCAAATAAAGCAACTGACAAAGGATTAATATCCAAAATTTATAAGCAACTCATGCAGCTCAATAACAAAAAAACAAACAACCCAATCCAAAAACGGGCAGAAGAACTAAATAGACATTTCTCCAAAGAAGATATACAGATTGCCAACAAACACATGAAAGAATGCTCAACATCATTAATCATTAGAGAAATGCAAATCAAAACTACAATGAGATATCATCTCACACCGGTCAGAATGGCCATCATCAAAAAATCTACAAACAATAAATGCTGGAGAGGGTGTAGAGAAAAGGGAACAACAGATGAATGGATAAAGAAGATGTGGCACATATATACAATGGAATATTACTCAGCCATAAAAAGAAATGAAACTGAGTTATTTGTAATGAGGTGGATAGACCTGGAGTCTGTCATACAGAGTGAAGTAAGTCAGAAGGAGAAAAACAAATACCGTATGCTAACACATATATATGGAATCTAAGAAAAAAAAAATGTCATGAAGAGATTAGTGGTAGGACGGGAATAAAACACAGACCTACTAGAGCATGGACTTGAGGATATGGGGAGGGGGAAGGGTAAGCTGTGACGAAGTGAGAGAGTGGCATGGACATATATACACTACCAAATGTAAATTAGATAGCTAGTGGGAAGCTGCCGCATAGCACAGGGAGATCACCTCTGTGCTTTGTGACCACCTGGAGGGGTGGGATAGGGAGGGTGGGAGGGAGGGAGACGCAAGAGGGAAGAGATATGGGAACATATGTATATGTATAACTGATTCACTTTGTTGTAAAGAAGAAACTAACACATTATTGTAAAACAGCTATACTCCAATAAAGATGTTAAAAAAAAGAGTGATAAAAAAAATAAAATAAAAGCATACAGATAAATTTTGGGTAAAAAAATACTTTGGCTTCAATTAACAAGATTTAAAAGGAAATAGAATCTTTGGAAAAATCAAGCTGTAAAAGGAGATCTTAAAGTGTTTCTGCTGCTGCTTGGACTTGAGAGTGAGGAAGAGAGTAGGCAAGTATGAAAGTTAGCTTACTGGGATCACTGCATGGGGTAGAAAAAAAGAAAACTGATGTGTAGAAAAGAGAAAAAAGTTGATGTGATATGGAGGAAAATCATATGATCACACCAGCATCCTCCCCCCCGTGGGAAACATGGTACAGTCATACCATCATGCCTCCCCAGATAGTCCAGAACAGTGGAGGAATCTGTCTAGTGGGGACCCTCCTAACCCGCCCCATGTTTAGTCTGAGCACACACTCATGATGGAGACAAACCAGCCTTTCAAGCTTTTATCTCCCTCTCATTTTAGGCAACCAGTGTTCAATTGTCTGTTCCAATTCTCTGTCAGACCATTACTCTGGGACTTCTCTGGTGGTGCAGTGGTTAAGAATCCGCCTGCCAGTGCAGGGGACACGAGTTCCAGCCCTGGTCCGAGAAGATCCCACATGCCGCAGAGCAACTAAGCCCGTGCGCCACAACTACCGAGGCTGCACTCTAGAGCCCGCGAGCCACAACTACTGAAGCCTGCACACCTAGAGCCCGTGCTCCGCAACAAGAGAAGCCACCACAATGAGAAGCCCGTGCACCGCAACTAGAGAAAACCTGCACGCAGCAACGAAGACCTAACGCAGCCAAAAATTAATTAATTAATTAATAATTTTTTAAAAATTACTCTGAGGATGAGTGCGTTCCTTGATCTGAAGAAATGTTACTCGGTGGTCCAAATTGGTACAGTATCTTGTCAATTGAGATAAACATCATGATCACCATAAAACTAATCCACCATGGTTTGCATACAAAGTATATCAGCCCCTTCATAGGGAGAGTTCCACTAGGCATTTATAGGAAGAGAATAATCCCCCTTCTTCAGAGTAAACAAGTGTTAGAGCAGCTTTTACACAGTCCACCAGGCTTAGGAATAACCTCCCGTGTGTCTGGATCGTGCATAGATATCTGTATTTGTTTAGTAGTGAGCTGTGGGTCCTACATCAACCCCAATGTGTTCTTCCATGCTGCAATATTCAAAAGCAAGGAAACTGCCCCTAAATTAGTCACTCTCACAATCAATTTAGTAAAGGTTTTTGAGGAAGCTGATGACATTGATTCACAAAATGAGATAACTCCTTCACACTATTGCCCTCTCGTTTCAGTAGTTTTTTCGTTTTGCCCTCTTCAACCTGGACAAACTCCTTGGTGAACAGAGGTTGTAGACATGGTGTCTGCTGTCCCAGCATAAATTTTCCAGCACAGGTTTTAAATGAAAAACACAGATTTTATTATTTCTTTTTAGCTTCAAAAATAACATTTTATGTGCATATATAGGCCTACAGAAGAGATCAAGAAACTTATATATATGCATAATGACTTTGTAATTGCTAGACCTTTATTTTAGCCTGATCATGTCACTTAGTGAGAAATTTCTTTTTCAGTCTTAATAAAATAGTGTCTTAGGCTATTTTTATTCATATTGCTTTGGCTTGTGATTAATTGCTTTACTATTCAAAACTGTCAAATGTTTTTGTATTATAAATAACATTAATTAAAATAAATTTACAACCCTTGTTTAAGTTAAATATATCAAGCTGACCTTTCAAAAACTGAATCCCCACTTTGGCTTAAGCCAGTTATTTAACAGAAATGTATTATGTTTGCCTTAAGAGTTTTTAAAATTTATGAAAAGGGAAGAAAGAGATTAGTTTCAAATAAGGGTACTTAATCTTTAGCTACCTGATTCTATTCAAGATACACGGGCCAAACAAAAACAAACAAACAAAAAAAAACTTTTTAGCTTTAAATAGGAGAAATAATTACTCTTGCATATATTAAATACCATGTACCATACCTCATTAGTATTTCTTACAGTATGACTGTGTGATACAACTTTTAGACCTATTTAGTTAAGTTTTTTTTTAAATCAAGTAGGATTTTTTTTTTTAAATCAAGGGAAAACTGAAGTCTCCTCGCATGTACTACTTATGTGCAATAGAGTGAATATCCTTTGTGGGGAAGGGAAACCACACAAAAAGAGTAGGCTAATAAATTGGCCATAGTAAACAGATCCACAGAAAGTATGCTTCTCTACTCAAAAGAACACTGACTATTAATATTGGATTATTATATCCGTAATTTACTATCATAGTAACGAACCATTGCTTCAGATATAACAGTGTTTAAGCCAGAATTCCTTGAGACCTTCCTTTGAAAATTATTTCAAGCATTCCTTGAAGGTAGAAAGATTGAGAATGGCCTGCCTAAGACCCTACTGCCACTGTGTCAGTGTGACAGGTTTCTGTGCCCTCTTGTTTGCTCACTTTCTAATCGCTAAGAGTTCTGAAGAACAGTTTCACTGACAGCCAAGCCCAGGTCCCATTACAATATGATTTTTGTCCAACTTGAACACCAATACTCACTTGGACATCAGGTTTACTGCAGGATTGAAACATGGCTGCTAGTCTCTGTATATTCTCACGAGCTCCTTCAGCCAAAAAGGGCAGAATTGCTCTTAAATGAGGTAAATATACTAAATGCTGATGCAAAAAGATTTCCAGGACACCTTATAACATGAAAAAAGCAAAGTTACAAAGTGGTGTATAGCATGTAAACACATTTACATAAACATACCAAGTTATATAGTTACATGAGTTCCTGGCTGATTATATGTTCAGAGACATAGAGGTGAAGCTAAAGGTAAATTTGGAGGCAGAGACCGAATAGAAGGAACAAAATTGCCTCATCAAGAACCATGGAGGGGCTTCCCTGGTGGCGCAGTGGTTGAGAATCCGCCTGCCGATGCACGGGACACGGGTTCGTGCCCTGGTCCGCGAAGATCCCACATGCCGCGGAGTGGCTGGGCCCATGAGCCATGGCCGCTGAGCCTGCGCGTCCGGAGCCTGTGCTCCGCAACGGGAGAGGCCACAACAGTCAGAGGCCTGCGTACCACAAAAAAAAAAAAAAGAAAGAAAAATAGAAAGGAAATATGTTTGCAGTGGTTGGGAATCTGCCTGTCAATGCAGGGGACACGGGTTCGAGCCCTGGTCTGGGAAGATCCCACATGCCGTGGAGCAACTAAGCCCGTGAGCCACAACTACTGAGCCTGCGCGTCTGGAGCCTGTGCTCCGCAACAAGAGAGGTCATGATAGTGAGAGGCCCACGCACTGTGATGAAGAGTGGCCCCCGCTCTCCGCAACTGGAGAAAGCCCTTGCACAGCAACGAAGACCCAACACAGCCAAAAATAAATAAATTAAAAAAAAAAAAAAAAAAAAGAACCATGGAAAAGAAAGCAATTATAAGAAAAATAAAAACGTTAAATGAAGCAAATGGGATGAGAGTTGCTAAATAAAAAATTACAGTGTATGCATGTGTGTGTATATATGTATATATTATGTATATAGGTACATGTATGTATATGTATAGATATAATTATACATTTATATATAATTTTATATGATATTTCTAGGAGTCCTCTGGCTGAAGATGGGACAAACTGGTCCTTTCTTGGGGCAGGAACACAGTTATACCCTCATGACCTGAGTCATATTATTATTTGTTCTGAATAAAATGATCAAAAAGAAAACAAATACTTGCAAGAGTAGGTTATAATGCCAGTTACCTGTCAAGGTGCCAAGGATGCAAATCATCTTCCTCTCAACAGCATATGTGGTGAATTCCCTGGCGGTCCAGGGGTTAGGGCTCCGCACTTCCACCGCAGAGGGACACGGGTTTGATCCCTGGTCAGGGAACTAAGATCCTGCATTCTGCGTGGCCCAAAACAACAACAAACAAACAAACAAAACAACAAAAAAGCATATGTGGACTCATAGCAGGAAAGCCAAACTATACTAGGCATACTTTGGCAAGAAACTGTCTAATATAAAAGTATTGTCTCTGTCTATTTAAGCCTGACTCTAAAACTGGCTGCAGAATCCTGTATCTTGCTACAAGACTTAGACATGCAATATTTGAAAAAGAACAGAATTATTCCAGGTATAATTCCTATATCAAGGAATTAGGAAAAGGATAGTCAAGCGAACCCTTAACGGGAAGCCCAGGCTGAGCCCACATGAAGGCAGGACAGGGAAAGAGGCTCCACAGTTACCTTGGTTCTCATCTTCAGCCCACATTTAGACACCCTCTTACGTCCAAAGATGTGTTGGGTCAGGATGCAAAACTGTTTGAGTATAAGCTCACAACATTTGATCCATTTCATTATTGGACCCATAAAACACACACACACATAGATATATATAAATAGATATCTTAGAAGTTAAGAGCATGCGGCTTGGAGACAAATCCCACAGCTGATGAACAGTGCTGGTTGGGCAAGTTATTTAACTTCTCTATGACCCAGTTTCCCTGTGTGTAAATGGGGATAGTATCACCTATCAATACCTCAGTGGGTTTTTATAAAGATGAAAACACCTAATGAACCTGAGTTTGATACACAGTAAGCACTCAAAAAAAAAAAGTGCTGTTGGACCCTCCTTAGGAAGAAAGAGGCTGATTGTAACAGAAAACAATATCAGCTTGGCCACACGCCCACTTTCTCCAGCTGAATCTCAGGCTTTGACTCTCTGGGTCACAACACACAAGCCTCATGATGTCATAAGAGCCTCAAGGCATCGACAGAGAAGAGAGACGTCATTTTTAAAAAGAGAACTCCAAACAATAAATGCAAACCTGACTCTGGAGAAGTATAAAACATTGACTCTGCCCTTAAGGTACTATCAGCCTCGTTGGGGGTGATAAGAGGCACAGGGCTGAGACATAGAGTTTGGTTGGAAAGACCAAATAGGTGTATCCAAGAAGGCTTCTCTGCAGACGTGACTGCCTCCAGAGGAGATGATGCCTGTGCTGAGTCTTGAGGAAAGAGTAGGAACAATCCAGATGATGAGGATACAAGCATAGAAATACAGGGAAATTGTTATGTTTCTAGTTAAAGGAGCTTGTGAAAGCAAAGGGAAATGAAGCTAGGGAGAGAGGTCAGGGACAAATCAACAAAATCCTAGTTCAAGAAGCCAAGAATTTAAACTTTATCATAAAAGTCAATGGACAGCCATTGTTGAATTTTAGCAACGAGATGGACTTGATCAGATTTTCACCTTGGAAAGATCACCCCAGCTTAGTTTGGAAGTAACAGCAGAAGAGAGCTACAACTACACTCCAGGCCAGATACATGACCACTGCAATAAAATATAGCAACAGTGGGATGGGGAGAAGATTGACTTAAGTAGAGCAGATATAATATTGGCAGGATTTGGTGACAGTTGGATGTGGAAGAAGTGAGAGGAAGAATCATGGCTGACTCTGAAGTTTCTGACTTGGACAACTGAATGAATAGTGGTAAACATAAAATACAAGAAAAGAAACAGGGGTCCTGGAAGCAGATGAGTACAGTGCTATAGAAAGTCACAGAGGTCACTGTTCGCTGTGATGATAAGGGAAGGTGTTCAAGAGGCCCTACATGATGGACAGAACATGATTTGGTGTCTTTCAATAGAACCTCCATCCTAGTTTGGGGCTCTGATGACTCAAAAAAGTGAAGGCTGGAAAGAGGGCATGGAGATCTTGTGGGTGTGTCCTGGGAGGAGGAGAAACGGATGGCCTGACCTAAGGCATGGAGAGGAGTGGCTGCAGTCCAGACACCCGAGGACCTGCACAACATTGAGAGCTATTACTGTCACTCGGATTCTCTCCAGGCATCGAGCAAAGCACCTGGGACTCACCACCAAAGTAAGAAAGGTATATATAGGGACTTTCCTGGTGGTCCAGTGGTTAAGAATTCACGCTCCCTATGCAGGGGGCCCAGGTTCCATCCCTGGTCAGGGAACTAGATCCCACATGCTGTAACTAAGAGTCCACATGCCACAACTAAAGATCCCATGTGCCACAATTAAGACCCAGCCCAGCCAAATAAATAAATAAATAAATATTTTTTTAAAGTATATATAGAATATTTTATACAGATATATATTCTTCCCCAAACCCCATATGCCTGAGACAAGTGTCCCATCCTTTTGGCAAGAGAATGCTGTAGAACAATACATATGTAAAGACTTTCCAAGTAGGCATACATATCTTTTAAGAAATCAATTTTCTCATTTATATTGAAAGCTTCAGAAAAGGCAAATTTTTAAAATTTAAGAGGCAGAAAGTAGATCAGTGGTTGCCTGGTGCTGGGGGTAAGAACGGAATTACCTGTAAAGGGCTTGTAGAATCTTATTGGAGTGATGAAAATGTTCTAAGAATGTCTTCGTGAGATTGCTGCATCACTTGGCAAAGTTACTGAGAATGATTCAATTGTATACTTAATTTTTATAGTAAAATAGACTTCAATAAATTTGTTTTTTAAAAAAGAAATCAACTTCCAGATCTTCAACTTCTAGATGTGGTCCTTTCTAAAAATGATCTGCCTGAGAAAGCATCTATGTTCAAGGTTATGTAAAATTTCCTTTCCTACCTCCCCTTACCATTAGCCAAGCTCAAAAAGGGAAGAAAGTTATATTATTCTACTATGATGTATTGGTTCAGAATGAGAAAACCTCCCAGTTGCCAACTAAGACTATTCTACATATTGGTTTCTGGGATGCTTCATTTAATATTTAAATGCCTTAGGGCTTCTTACCTTTCTCTTTTTGATACTTAATTTTGTTAAGAGTGCTGGTATATTAGAAATTAAGTGTTTTAGCCTGTGTTGGGATGTTCTGAATTCAGATATATTGTCAGGAGCAGCGTGTGTGTGGACAATTTTTATGTAAGGACCTTTCTACACCTCAGTTCTTATCAAGGAACACATATGGGGGAGAGCTCTACAGGAGCAAAGCAAAAATAGCATTGATACAAAATAGTAAATGCTGAAACTAGCGTTTCCAAGTATTTAAAAATAACCATTCTTTTCAGGGACTTCCCTGGTGGTCCATTAGTAAAGAATCCGCCTTCCAAAGCAGGGGATGCAGGTTTGATCCCTGGTTGGGGAACTAAGATCCCACATGCCACGGGGCAATTATGCCCCTACGCCACCACTACTGAGCTCCCGTGACTCAATGAGAGAGCCCGTGTGCCGCAAGCTACAGAGCCTACGCGCTCTGGACCCCACGCACCACAACTACAGAGCCCACGAGCCCTGGAGCCTGCGCGCCTCAACTAGAGAGAGAAAACCCTCACGCCACAACTAGAGAGAAGCCCTCGCGCCACAATGAAGAGCCCGGGCGCCACCTCTAAGACCCGTCGCAGCCAAAAAAAAAAATTCTTTTCAGCTCTTCTCAACACTCAATCCCTAGATTGTGTCATTAGCTAGGAAAAAAATCACCTTTGGACAAATGAAGCTGAACTGTTTAGTGACACTTGTCTCCTTAGACTGTTTTCCAATACTACCAAAATTTCAAGATATATTAAATAAAAGCCATGAATAGAAATTTCAAATGTCTTCTTCAGAGTCAATATGAATTTATCAGAAAGTTAAATAAGTTAAAATTAGTTAAAGCTTATTTTATCAAGTTGCATCATAATCCATACATAATCCAGTGCCACTATCACTAACCAATCTTAAGGGAGCCCTTAATGCTGCCCATGATCATACTCTAGTTCCATTACTCTCTCACTCTCTTGACAACGGTTTCATTCTCTCTCTTCTCCTCAAACCTCCAGCACTTCACTCTCAGATGAAGACCTCACTTCATTTTTCCGTGAGAAAATTAGGCAATGAGAGAGACCTTCCACAAGCCCCCAGCACACTTCTTCCTATTTATCTTCTCTCATCTTACTCCGGATGAATTATAGGTGCTCTTAGCTAAAAGCTCACTCCTTGTGTTCTAGGTCCCATCTTTTCCTGCCTATTCAAGGATATTCCTCCTGTGATCTGCTCTCTCTCCTACATTGATAATCTTACCCTCTATCCTGGATCACTGAGATCATCCACATCAGTTTATGGATGTGTTGATTTTTCTCTCCTCTTCATCATCTTCTCCATCTGGCGACTGCCCTACTTCTCTGCCTTTTTTTTTTTTTTTTTTTTTTTGCGGTACGCGGGCCTCTCACTGCTGTGGCCTCTCCCGTTGCGGAGCGCAGGCTCCGGACGCGCAGGCTCAGCGGCCATGGCTCACGGGCCCAGCCGCTCCGCGGCACGTGGGATCTTCCCGGACCGGGGCACGAACCCG
>NC_041224.1:107700509-107703197 GCF_002837175.3 Physeter macrocephalus | reverse complement strand
GCATCGGCAGGCGGACTCTCAACCACTGCGCCACCAGGGAAGCCCCTTTTTTTAAAAAAAAAAAACAACAAAACTACTTGAAAGACTACAGTCTCTTATTTTTATCTTCCCCTTCTCTATTAAACCCACTCCAATCATGTTTTGAAACCTTTCTTGTCAAGGTCACCAGTAACTTCCACATTGCAAAATCCAGTGGTCAGTACTCAGTCCTCCTTTCACTTCAGCTATCAGCAGCATCTGATACAGCTGATAACTCTTCTCCATAGATGCCATCTTCACTTGACTTTGCAGATGCCAAAGGCCTGGTTTTCCTCCTACCTCTCACCTCCGCAAAAAAAGATGAAAAGTTTAATTGTGCATGAGCACATGCACGTGCGCACGTGTGCGCGCGTGCACACACACACACACCCCCCACACACACAAACGCACACGGAAGTTGTCTCTATAAGGCAAAAATCTAACCATGTCAATATCTGACCCTTTCACCTTTCTTATTAAATTTCAGTGTCTCCCTCTGCCCTCTAGATAAAGCCCAGGTTCTCTGTCTCAGCGTTCAATAACTGCCACCATTTGGCCCTTGACTAATTCTCTAGCCTCATCTCCAGCCTATCCCCACTTCACACTGGATGTTCTAGGAATACCAAACTTGTAGTTTCTCCCACTGTGCTTTTCTCTCCTTGCCTCGATTCATGCTACCTTCCTTGCTTGGTGTGCCCTCCTGTATTCCCAAACTCTGTATTTCATTCTTCGTTTAAGAAACAGCTAAGGAGGGCTTCCCCGGTGGCACAGTGGTCAAGAATCCGCCTGCCAATGCAGGGGACACCAGGGTTCGAGCCC
This sequence comes from Physeter macrocephalus, assembly GCF_002837175.3. NCBI lineage: Eukaryota > Metazoa > Chordata > Mammalia > Artiodactyla > Physeteridae > Physeter > Physeter macrocephalus. Next base: position 107,702,360 of record NC_041224.1, on the reverse strand, counting down.
TGGTCCGGGAAGATCCCACATGCCACAGAGGAACTAAGCCCATGTACCACAACTACTGAGCCTGCGCTCTAGAGCCCACGAGCCACAACTACTGAGCACGCATGCTGCCACTACTGAATAAGCCCATGTACCACAACTCCTGAGCCTGCGCCCTAGAGCCCACGAGCCACAACTACTGAGCACGCATGCTGCCACTACTGAAGCCGGCGTGCCTAGAGCCCGTGCTCCTCAACCAGAGAAGCCACCGCAATGAGAAGCCCACGCACTGCAACAAAGAGTAGCCCCCGCTTGCCGCAACTAGAGAAAGCCTGCATGCAGCAACGAAGACCCAACGCAGCCAAAAATAAATAAATAAAAATAAAATAAAATAAAAAGAAAGAAAAATCATCTAAGGAAAGAAAGGAAGAAAGAAAGAAGGAAGGAAAGGAGAGAGAAAGATGGAGAAAGGAAGGAAGGGAGGGAGGAAGGAAGGAAGAGAAAGAAGAAAAGGAAGGAAGAGAGAGACAAAGGGACAGATGGAAGAGAGAGAGAGAAGAAAGGAAGGAAGAAGGAAGGAAGGAAGGATGGAAAGAAAGGAAGAGGGAGGGAGGGATGGAGAAAGGAACAAAGAAAAGCCATGAGAACTGTGATCCCTTTCTGCAAAATTGAATACATGGATATTATATGAGAATGGATATGTAGAGAGGTAACTAGGGGAATTGTTTTAAAAAAAAACAATATTTAACTTGACATCAAATTTCTACTTTCTTCTGTTGAAGGATAATTTTTTAAAAGGTAAAGTCATGACTGTCATACAAATATAATGTGAACAAGTACCAACATTTTTATTTAACTCAATAATTCATGAAGGGAACTACTAAGATATTATAAATGATTCAAAAGTTAATTCAAAGAACCACACATAGAGAGAGACCATAAGGAAGACTAAAATAAATTTGCTTAATAGATGCAAAGCTGATTTCTTCCACAGTGGGGGAGGGAAACCAATTGACTCTGCTCCAGATACCATTTATTTGCATCTATGGATGGGAATCATTTGCAATGCTATCAGTTATCTATAACTCATGGAGTTGTAAATAGCTCAAAGGTAATGAAAGGTGTAGTGACCCCACAGGATCCGATAACCTGGAAGAGTGTGCTAGGCAAAGCCTGGTTTTCCATTAAAGACACCCAACCCATTTCAAAGTTGGATCCACTTTGAAGTCTTTCACAGTTTTTCCCTGAATTTTCTCATGAATTTTCCCAAATATATTTTTAAAAAATTTACAGTGGACATTTACCTTTTTTTAAAAAAAGCATGAATCTTAAAAAAATGGTTCTGGGCTTCCCTGGTGGCACAGTGGTTGAAAATCTGCCTGCCAATGCAGGGGACACGGATTCGAGCCCTGGTACCTGCGAAGCAACTAAGCCAGTGCGCCACAACTACTGAGCCTGCACTCTAGAGCCCGTGAGCCACAACTACTGAGTCCACGTGCCTAGAGCCTGTGCTCCATAACAAGAGAAGCCACGGCAATGAGAAGCCCGTGCACCACAACGAAGAGTAGCCCCCGCTCGCCACAACTAGAGAAAAGCCCGCGCGCAGCAACAAAGACCCAACGCAGTCAGAAATAAGTAAATAAAATAAATTTATTTTTTAAAAAAAAAGGTTCTGATGAACCTAGTGGTGGGACAGGAATAAAGAGGCAGACATAGGGAATGGACTTGAGGACATGGGGAGGGGGAAGGGGAAGCTGGGACGAAGTGAGAGGGTAGAATTGACATATATACGCTACCAAATGTAAAATAGATAGCTAGTGGGAAGCAACCGCATAGCACAGGGAGATCAGCTCGGTGCTTTGTGACCACCTAGAG
>NC_041224.1:107601119-107700415 GCF_002837175.3 Physeter macrocephalus | reverse complement strand
GGAGGGGATATGGGGATATATGTTTACATATAACTGATTCACTTTGTTATACAGCAGAAACTAACACAACGTTGTAAAGCAATTTTACTCCAATAAAGAAGTTAAAAATAATAATAATAACAATAATAGAAGCTCCTTTTCCTGAGTCCACTCAGGTATTGTCTTCCCCAGGATATTTTATCTAACCACTCTGACCCCAAGGTGAGGTGAGGTACCCTCCTTCCCTTTTGCCCCCATAAAACTGTGTTAATCATACTTATCTCCTAACACAATGGATAATAACCATTTTTTGTCTGCAGGCCCAGTTCAGAATATGAGAGCTTTGAGTACCAAAACTAACACTATGATAGAGTCATCTTTATATTCTGTGTGCCCAGTACATAGTAGGTTCCCATTAAATGTTTGTTGAAAGAATGAAGAAACTAGTATACTCCTAGATTCTGTATCTTTTTTCCAAAATAAAGACGTGATGGGAGCAGAGAAGCAGAGAGAGAGAGAAAAAAAGAAATGCTTAGCCTTTTGCTTCCCCCAAACAGATTCTTCCTTGTCAAAAAGACTGAGAAATGGTTTGGGGAAAGGTGAGAAAGTGATTCTGTCCTTGGACAAGATGAAGCCCCAGAGATTTAAGAATAAACTGCCAGGAATGACACTGACAAAAAGTTAAGTAGGAGGACAAGGAAACCCTTCTATTTTGAATCCTTGGCTGAAGGGGAGGTAAGGAACCATAATGAATGAATAGGAACCATAGGAGCTAAGTTTCTGAGAAAAAAGATTATGAATTTGTGTATATTTGCTTTGAAAGCATTCTCTGCTTTGACATTTGCCTAAGATTTACTAAAGTTTAAGTGCTTAAATAAGGGAATTGGTTTTATGTAAATCGGTTCATAGCTATAGATTTGTGGAGATTTGAGCAGAGGGTCAGAATCCTAAACATCATGAAAACACAAGTTCACTGTGTGTGTACACAAGTCCTGATGCCATTCAAAGCCTGAGCACTTACAAACCAAGAATGGCTACTTGAAAGTAAATGTTTCCAGACCAGAGCTGAACTGACACAACTGGACAGCAGAGGGGAAGAGTGTGGCTAAGGAATTTAACTCATGGGTCTAGTGGGACCCCTACAACATCACTATTTCACTGCAGCCAAATCGCAATTCATTCATATCTTTCATTCCTTTAACAAATATCTATTAAGCAATTACTAGGTGGTGGGCACCCTGTTAAAAGTGATAAATGCAACACAGTCACTTAGAGTTAGTGAGATAAATGCTAGAAGGGGAATAAGCACAGGGGCCACTAGGTCACATGGAGGAGACAGTAAGTCAGCTTTGGGGGGTCAGAAAGGATTCCTTTAATGCACTGAAAACAAAGAAGTCTGGAAGAGGCTGGGGGATGAAAAGCAGCCCGGGCAGGGCATTGCAAGCAGGGGTGAGGTGCCTCCAGAGGCTGGAGGCCAGAGGTCTTTCAAGGGAAGGGATAGAATGATGAAACACACATCACCCCTTGTAAGAAGCTACAGAACTGCTTATATTTTAGGCACTTTACAGTTTACAAAGCCCTTTCACACCTTAACTTGCTTGGTACTCACCTTCACAGCAAGACTGTGAAGTAAATATTTATTATCCTAGGGGTCTCAATGAATAAATATTTTTTTTTTTTTTTTTTTTTTGCGTTACGCGGGCCTCCCACTGTTGTGGCCTCTCCCATTGCGGAGCACAGGCTCCGGACGCGCAGGCCCAGCGGCCATGGCTCACGGGCCCAGCCGCTCCACGGCACGTGGGATCCTCCCGGACCGGGGCACGAACCCGCATCCCCCGCACCGGCAGGCAGACTCCCATCCACTGCGCCACCAGGGAAGCCCAATAAATAATTTTTGAATCTATGTGTGCATATGTCAGGATTTGATTCTAGGCAGCAGAAACCACTCCAGTTAGTTTAAACAGAAAAAATTTCTTATGGGAAAGTCTGTGTTCAGAAAACCATTAGAAGGGCTAGAAGAGCAGGCTCTAGGCTGAGCTTCCTGGGATGATGCCCGGACCGCCCCAGTTCTAGCCCAGCCAGGGAGATGGCACGTCGATGTGCCATGTGTGGAAGGGTGAGGACCGGGAGCGGCTGGTAGCCACGGTGAGAGGCATTCAAGGAGGTACAGACGGGGCCACGGGGATGCTGTTGCTTATAACCAGTACTAGGGAAGAGGCACCATGACACGATCAAGTCAACTATGTGTCATTCAGCCCCTGCCCAGGAGGCCCACAGTCTCCAACAGATCTGGGCAGGAAGAGGAGATGCTGGGGGGTAGGGGGCAGTGCATATGGACAGGATCTGGGGAGGTGTGGGGTAGGCAGCATGCTGGTGGCGGAGAAGAGTCTGGTTACAACCACCAGCTGCAGTGTGAGAGGTTGGCCAGGCCTCCTGGAAGATCCTGAGAAGGGATATGAAGGGGTTCGGAATATTGTAGAGAAGGGAACCCTGACTGTACGGTCAGAGCTAGTGTTCTTGGGGAAAAGGAGAGCTGACAGTGAAACTTCAGGAAGCAGTGCCCATGAGGAGTGTCTGGGACTAGGAGGAGGACATGAAAGGGTACCTGGGGTGTAACTCCACCCCTTCCTGTCCTGAAGCTCAGTGCCTGGTTCCTAAAAGAGATGGCTCTCCATCCTCATTTGGTGTGGTCTTCTCCTGGGTCTGACCTGGCACAGCCCCGGGGAGAGCAAACAGGAATCACCTCCCACTGCAGCAGAAACCTCCTTTCACTCCCTGACCCTTGTCCTCTAATATCCCCTTCTCCCCACAGGTCCTGGAACACTGCAGGGGTGTTGACTTCCTGGTGTGCGTGCCAGGGGTCAATCCTTTGACGGAAAGTACCGTGTGGAGCAGTGAGCAGGTCTGGGACAAGGTGAGGTCTGGGGAAGCCGGGTGGGGCGGGTTGGACGTCCTCCTCGCCTTCTGTGCGACTCTCCACCTCGGCTTCCATGCCCAGAGCTGGTCTTCAGCTCCCATGCATCCACCCTCCGCTCACAGACTCACCAGCAGAGAGCAAGGCCAGATGCCTGCACTCTGAGCCTCAGTCCCCCATCTGTGAGTTGGAGGTAAGAGTATCTACATTGCAGCTGTGGTCCCCACCGTCCAGGAGCTCCCAGTCTTCAGGGAGTGTCCAACATAGAATTAAATAATCACAATAAATGTGGGGCACAGAGAAGGGAATGACTCCCTTCCTTGCCAGAGTTGCTTAATGCCCAAGGCTCTAACCCTGAAATCCAGCTGTGTTACTGCAGTTAACAAATCCACAAACCAGGTAGCTTGAACAACGGAAATTTATTGTCTCACAGTTCTGGAGGTCAGAAGTTCAAGATCAAGGCATCAGCAGGGTCAATTCCTTCTCAGGGCTATGAGGGGGATTCTGTTCCTTGCCTCTCCCCTAGCTTCTGGTGGTTTGCTGGCAATCTTTGGCATTCCCATCTTATAGAAGCGTCACCCCAATCTCTGCCTCCATCTTCACATGCCGTTCTCTGTGTGTGTGTGTGTGTGTGTGTGTGTGTGTGTGTGTCTCCAAGTTTCCCCTTTTTATAAGGATAGCATTCATATTGGATTAGGGCCCATCCTACTCCAGGATGACTCCATCTGAACTACATCTGCAATGACCCTATTTCCAAATAAGGTCACATTCTGAGGTCCTGGGGGTTAGGACTTCAACATATAAATTTGGGGAGTATATAATTCAGCCCATAACGCCTGCCTTCCCCACACTGATTGATGCCTCCTCAGCCCCAGATGAAACATTCTTTTCTGACTGGTGCCCTTGGAGACATGGGGAGACATCCTGCAGACTCTGGGGTCTTCTGTCTGCAGAGTCCTCAACCTGATCCCCAAATTCCTGCATCTTCAGGGTGCCTCCCCGCCACGCGTGTCAAAGAAAGCCAGGATTCTCTCCACTTCTCATGTCAGAGGCCATCACACCCACTTTCTAATGTGATATATCTGCTAACATGGTGAAAACGCACACTGGACTGGCTGTCTCCCCTCCCCCACCCTTCATTTGCTCTGATTTCATATCCTGGACGTGAATGTGAAGTCCTCCACCCTGCTGCTGAGCCAGCTGCTGCCCCACATGCAGAAGAGGGGGTGAGGGCAGGGAAGCGGGTAGGGAGGGAGTCATTTGGTGTCAAATACAGAGCCGGGGAGCTCGAGTGAGAGGGGCCAGTTGTTGAGTTAGACCTTCCCACTGGGAAGCAGGCATGGCTGAGCAAGTAAAACAAGAAAAGTGAGAGTGTGACTTTCAGACTCTGGGGCAGCTAAGCAAACAAAAGAGAGTTCCGTCTGCTAGTGTCAGTCTCTCAAATCTAGAGGCCCAGGGAATCTGGAAGCAGAACAGGGATCCACAAACAGAAGGGCCCAGAGTCCGGAATCGGGGAACCGGAAGTGGTCTCTCTTGGGCCGCAGCCGCTCAGGGCATGAGAGCCCTGAGGATGGTGACCCTGAGACACCCCAGAGCCCGTAACAAGAGCTGTCATGTTTCTCAGTCCCTCTCAAGTCTGGTCCCTCCCTCTTCCCAGCTCTGACATTCGCCCTCCCCTCCCCCTGCTTCCCCAGCCCCTGCAGGGCAATTCCTGCTTCCCTGTCTCCCACAGCCTGTGGTAGTTGCCAAAGCCTGCCCAGCTCCTCCTCTCCTGTGGGACGGGCTTGGGCTGTTTCTCTTGTTCTGATTTCCCCCTGGTCTCAGGGAGTGGGGTCTTCCCAGATATTCTCCAGGAACCCAGCATTTTTCCTGGGGCAGGAGCAATCTGGCTGTGCTCCAGGGAGCACTTTTCCCTCATTGAATTGCCAGCCCAATCATTAGAAGCTTTTCAATGTCTGAGCACCCTAGGAATACAGCTTTTCCTCAAAGTGCTCTATTCACCCAAAATCAGTCCTCCAAGTTGGGCCAGTCTCATTTCTGTTCCAAAATAGACCCCTCTGGGCGTATCCCAACTCCTCAGGCCTCTCTCCCTGCTAAGCCATGTCTCCTCTGAAGGTCAGAGCTGCCCGGTTATCTCCTTCAGCTTTGCCCTCACTCCCTCTTTAAAATGGTCAATTGAGGTTTTTTTCAGTCTCAGTACAGTGCTTTGTAGATGAAGCCTTAAGACCCCTCTTCCATCTGGATTACTTCCCTTCAGCTTCTTCCATATTGAAATTCTGGAGCAGCCACTGAACTCAGCAAGCACATTCTGAGTGCCTGGTATAGGCTAGGTGTCTCCTCTGGACCTGTGTGGCCACCTGTGATATACAACCAGGACTTCTAACGAGTCATGACTTCCAAGGCCTCTCCCACGCCTAACACAGGCATGATGGCTGTGGTATTAGATTGAGTCATACTTTTTAAATGCCATTTTTACATACAAAAATGGCCAGATACCAGTAATGTATGTGATTTAACCCAATACAATGGTTTTCAAACTGTTTTTCACAACAGAACCCTTTTATCAAAGAATACCCTCCACAAGAACCCAATCTCTAAAACAGATGAAAGCAGAGATGCCCAGGGTGTAATGGATCAGAGGCCTGGTACCTACCCATTTGACCTCTGCCTAATCCCCTGTTGGTTGTTGGTAGTCCTGAGTACCTCTGCAGAACTGGCTTCACAAAATTGTTTAAAAACTACTAGTGTGTTGAAGACAGCATGGTCTTTGGTATCAGAGAGACCTAATCAGATCCTTGCTCCATCACTAGCTACACATTCTTGGTGATTAAACTCTCTGGGCCTTCATTTCCTCATCTATTAAGTGGAAATAATGATACTTGGTTGTGAAGATGAATTGACATGATAAAATGTCAATTACCAAGCAAAGTATACATAGTAGAGACTATGTATAGTTATGTATATTTTCTATAATAAATAATAAACATGATTTTCAAATGAATATTAATTACAGTATAGATTATAAGTACCATAAATATAATTTAATAGTAATTAAATTGGTCTTAATATTTATAATAAACATTATTAATATTATTATCACTACTATTCTTACTAGTTACAGGATCTGAGCAAGTAAAAGATTACTTTCTCCAGCCTTGTGGACAAGGCAGGAGTTCATGAAGGAAGCTCTATTTAAATTGGGTTGTGAAGGGTAGTTAGGATTTTGACAAGTAGATATAAATGGAATATATTTATAGAATAAATGGAAAAAATATTTATATATTTATAGAATAAATGGAAACAATTGAAAAAATAATGGGAAGCTTAGAGAAGTTTCAAAGAGCAACCTGAAAAACCACTGGGAAATAGAAAGAAGTGGTCAGACAGCATGAAACAAGGAGAGTATTAATACTGGGTGTCTAGATATTATGCAGTAGGCAGGGAGGAGGCTCTGACTTTTTTTAGCAAGAAGTCATGTGATCATGTATTTTAATAATCTTGAGCATATTTCATCCATCCTTCTAAATTTTAAGTATGAAGAGAAAAAGGACCTTGGTTATGGGAGCCAGTATAAACAGCCAGAAAGAGGGAGAAACCACAAGGACACAATGTAGCAGAGGTAAATAATTTAAAAATCAAAGGTAAAAAAGTTTTAATGTATCATCTTAAACACAAGCAAGAAAGTTAAACAGTCTTAAACCAAAACACTAAGTGAAAATAGGAGCCTTGAGAAGTAAGCTGAGCCCTGCAGTCAGCTTTTGCCTTGTGGGTATTTTCCAAATCCTCTTTGACAAATGCCAAACCCTTTAGCTTCTGTTTCCATGGCCTCCCAGGATATAGGAAACAAAAAAAAGGCCTGCCCAAGGAAGAAAGTCCAGTAGGGGACACTCCAGTCATGAAGCTGGGACCCCAAATGACTACCCCTCAATTAAAATATGAACTAGAAATAGACCCCTGGAAGACTACAAGGAAAATTAGCTTTTGCAAAGTTAGAAACCAATAGAGGGGAAAAGAAAAACATGGCTAAGGATTTGGACCCCAAGTTATGCCCTCATGCAGATTTTTAATTTAAATTCCTGCTACCGAGATGACTCAACACACACACACACACACACACACACACACACACACACACACACACACACACCTCATACACACAAACAAACAAGCAATAAAAAAAAAAAGTCAAAAATTTAATTTAGGGACTTCCCTCGTGGCTCAGTGGTTAAGAATCCACCTGCCAATGCAGGGGACACAGGTTTGATCCCTGGTCCAGGAAGATTCCACATGCCGCGAAGCAACTAAGCCTGTGCACCACAACTACTGGGCCTGTGCTCTAGAGCCCGTGAGCCACAACTACTGAGCCCATGTACTACAACTACTGAAGCCCGTGTGCCTAGAGCCCGTGCTCTGCAACAAGAGAAGCCACCACAACGAAAAGCCTGTGCACCACAATGAAGAGTAGCCCCCTCTCATCACAACTAGAGAAAGCCCGTGCACAGCAATGAAGACCCAACGCAGCCAAAAAAAAATTTAATTTAAAGTTATCCCAGATGAATATTGGCCCCAGGTGCTTAACAGAGGCAAAAGAAAAACTTCTTTAAATGAACTTACCTTAATCACAGACCTTACACAGTTCTTAAAAATAAAATGTTAAGGTAAGATCAGCTCACATTCAAAATAATAATTAAAACAGAGAGCAAGAAGCAAAAATTAGCATAAACAACAGACAACAGAAACAGACTCCCAAGTTCTTTAAATACTGGAATGATCTGACACAGATTATAAAATAATTAAATGTACTTTTTTTTTCAAGAAATAAAAGATAAGCTAGGAAATGGGTTAAGAGAACAAAGGAACTATAAAGAATGACCAGGCAAACTTGAAATGTAGAGAAAAAGAATGTTAGAAATTTTAAATATAATTATTCAAATTTAAATGCAATGGATGGACTTAAGAACAAATATGACACATCCAAAGAGAGAATCAGTGAACTGAAAGATGGAACTAAGGAAATTATTCTAGAATGTAAAACAAAAATACAAAAAGATGGAAAATATGATAAATATGTTAAGAGACATGGAGGAGAAAGAAAGAAATTTACACTAACATCTAAGTAATACTCACAATGATAAGAGACAGAAAATAAAAGTAGAAGAGACAATAATTGAAGAGATGATATCTGAGAAATTCTAGATCTAATGAAAATTACCAACTCACATATCCAAGAAGTAAGTGTCAAGCAAAATAAATATATTTTTTAATTCTACATTTAAATCACAATGAGTCTGAGAATTATCATGAGCCATTTCAGAACACAAATGAAAAAGAAAAGATCTTAAAAGGCACCCCAAAAGAAAAGAGAGATTACCTTCAAAAGGAACAGAGGTACTGTAGTTAGACTACCTTTTCATTGGTAACAAAAGAAATCAGAAAGAATGAAATGAGATCTTCTATATGCTGAAAAAAATAGCCATCAACCTAGAATTCTATACCTACAAATATATTTCAAAAACTAGGGCAAAGTAATAACATTTTCAGGCATACAAAAACAGAGTTCACTTTCAGAAGACCTTTATGAAAAGAAAGTCTATGATGTACTGCAGGCAGAAATGAAAATGAGAGCCCATATGGAAAATCTAAGATGAAAATAAGAATGAAAAGCACAGAATATAGTAACATATGAACAAATATAACCATTTACTATAAAAAGCAATAATGATGTTTTATAAAAATATACAAAGAAAATAATACTCAAATCAGGAGAATGGAAATGGAGTCAAGGTGTTGTAAGATTTTCATGTTCTTTGAGAGAGAAAGGGTATTACCTTTAAACTCTAATAAGGTCAACAGGCCTGTTTGACTTTCTAGGATAACAGCTACAAGAATGGCAAGAGTACACAGTATATTTTCAAACTAGTAGAGGAGGGAAATGGAAAGAGGAAAAATAATCCAAAAGAAAACAAGAAGGAAAAGGAAAGAAAACAAAGAACTGGGAAATAAAAAATAAAACACAAAATTTGATGTTAGATATTAATTCCAGTATATCAGTAATTATAGTTAAAATATGAAGGTAGCCGAGCTAAAATTCTTTTTTTTTTTTTTTTTTGCAGTACACGGGCCTCTCACTGTTGTGGCCTCTCCCGTTGTGGAGCACAGGCTCCGGACGCGCAGGCTCAACAGCCATGGCCCACAGGCCCAGCCGCTCCGCAGCATGTGGGATCCTCCCGGACCGGGGCACAAACCCGTGTCCCCTGCATCGGCAGGCAGACTCTCAACCACTGCGCCACCAGGGAAGCCCCTGAGCTAGAATTCTTAATCAAATTATATGCTCTGTTCAAGAGAAATATATTTTTAAAACATTACTGAAGGTTGAAAGAAAAGAATGACAAAAATGAAAGGTAAGTAAATTTCAATCAAAGGAAAGCTGGTATCACTATAGTAATATGAGATGAAAGAGATATTCGATCATTGATAAAGATAGAAATGGTTGTTTCATAATGTTGAAAGGATCAATTCACTAAGTATATATAAAAATTTTAATTGCTATATATACTCTGACAGCTTCCAAACATATAAAGCAAAATTTTACAGAAGTACAAAGAAAAGAAGAAAAATCCACAGAGTGGGATAGATAGTGTTACCTCTCTCTCAGTAGTTAATTAGAGCAAGTGGGCCCATACCCCCAAAAATATCAGTAGAATAAACAGGATTAAAATAACACGATTAACAGACTTGACCTAATGAATGCACATAGAAAATGTACCAACAACTGTAGAATATACATTCTTTTCAAGCACAGAGAGAATATTTACAAGATTTGATAATGCTGGCCATAAAAGAAGCCTCAACAAACTTCAAGTTATTGAATAAAAAATACTAGTTTCTCTGACTTCAATGCAATTAAACTAGAAATCAATAACAAAGTTACTTTTTAAAACTTCATATGTTTGGTAATTATAATTGAAATTAGAAAATATCTAGAACTGAATTATAATGAAAATATGTATAAACTATTTTTATGATTATAGTTTTATTATAATGAAAGAATACAAATTAGAACCGGCCAAACAAGAGACATATATATGGCAGAATCTAGAACTGGGAGGCTTACACAGTAGCAAAATAAGTAGAACTGACACTTGCCCTCCACAGTTTGTGGAGCCAATTTCAGGTACTTTTGATACATTTTAATCCATTTCTTAGTTATATCTTGTTTGCTTCAAAGGATTTTGGAGCATCTATACTTCTAATATGCTGTTTATACTCCCTATGCTAAAGTGGTGGTGTAGAAAGTCTTAGAAGGGACTGTGTGTCTTCCACATCCATCTTCTCTCCATCTTCCTTTTCTGAGACTTCCTCTAACCCAGTGACCTCCCTTATTCCCCATGTACCTTTTTCACTGTCTGCCCAGGGTCCTCCATTCATGCTTTTCACACTTAATCCTCACTGGGTAAGAGCATCATTCAAAATTTACCAAATTTCTATTCTTACTCTGCTCTCAGCTAGCTATCTGCAAGAAAAAGCAATATGGTAAATTCTTAATGCTAGGGTATTATGTCTAATATTGATTCAGTGTTATCCCTCCCAAATATATTTGATTTTTAATAGTTTCTTTAAAATATTTATTTATTTATTTGGCTACACTGGGTCTTAGTTGCGGCACTCAGGATCTTCATTGTTGCATGTGGGATCTTCGCTGCCGCATACCGGAGCTTTTAGCTGCCAAGTGCGGGATCTTTATTTGTAGCATTCAGGATCTAGTTCCCTGACCAGGAATCGAACCCGGGCCCCCTGCATTGGGAGCACCGAGTCTTAACCACTGGACCACCAGGGAAGTCCCCCAAGTATATTTGATTTTGAAAAGAAATTCCTATAAAGTCCATGAAGATGATTCTCATATTGCAGAATTTCAGGCCAGAGGGAAAGATACATTTGACAGAGGTCCTGATGAGGGAGTGAGCCGTGAGCCATGGGGATAAATTTAGGAAAGGGTGTTCCAGGCAGAAGATACAGCAAATACAAAAACCCTGAGGCCAATATGTGCTTTGTATATTCAAGAAACAGTGAAAAAGCCAGTATGACTGGAGCAAGGGAGGCAGCAACAGGAGATGAAGTCAAAGAGGTAGCTGGATTCCTCTGACTGCTTTGTTCAGAGTCAGCCTAAGGGGGGCAAGGTAGAAACAGGAAGACCACTTAGGCAGCTCTCAACATAATCTAAGCAAGAGACAATAGTGACTTGGAGCATCAGTGGAGACTGGGAGAAATCAGATTTTGAATAAATTTTGAAGGTAGAGTCAAAAGGATTTGTTGACAGTTTAGACACAGAGTGAGAAAAATCTCAACAACACGCCATGGTTTCTGAGCAACTGCAATGATGGGGAAGACTGGAAGGAACAGATCTGGAGGGAAAGATCAGGAGCTGTTTTGTAGATAAATAGTCTGAGAAGCCTATTGGGCAACTATGTGGAGATGTCAAGTAAGCAGTATGTTATGAGTATGTGTCTGGAAAAGAGGCCTGGCCTAGAGATACAAATTTGAAAACCATCAACAAATGGATGATTACTGAAAACCATGAGATTGGATGAGATCATCAAGGACGTGAGCGTAGATAAAAAGGACAAGAGGTCAAAGGAGTGGTTCTGAGGCAGCAGAAAAGGAGACTGAGAAGGAGAAATAAATGAGGTAGGAAGAAAACTACCAGGAACTAGGAAGCAGGACAGTGTAGTGTCCCAAAAGCAAAGAAAGCCCTTCAAGGTGAGATCAGCTGGGTCAAATACTGCTGACAGGCCAAGTAAGATGAAAATGGGATTGGGCTGTTGAACTTAGCCATGTGGAAGGCACAGGCAACCTTGACCAGAGCAGTTTCATTGGGTTCATGGAGTTCTTACCAAGACAGTAGATTTTTCTTGAATGAAGGTCTCATCATTCTCTATATGCCTTTAGGACAATTCCCAGTTTGTTTTTTTAAGAATAGTTTTCACCATTCATCGTTATTTCCCTGGAGAGAGCTTATGCAAAGCTCTGCACACTGCCGTTGCAGAAGTGACCCCCTTTCTCCTTCCCTTTTAGGAAAAACTTCTCAAAAGTTGTCAGTGTTCAATTCCTGACTCCTTTCCCCTACCCCAAATTCTTTCCTGGACCAATCCAATCAGGCTTTGTGAGCCGTCTCCTACTGAGCCCAATGAAATTGCTCTTGTATACATAAACTATTAAAGCTGTTCTTAGGAAGTTGATAATCTTAAATGTTTATTTACAAAAGAAAATTAGTGTGCTAAGCATCCATCTTAAGACAATGGAATAATAATAGCTAACTAAACCCCAAATGGTCAAATTCGTGACCATTTTATATAGGATAGGACAGGCCAGAGACACTGGTCTTCTCTTAAGGGATTTAAGATTGTCAAATTTTAGCACTACAGTGAAATTATTTAAGATATTCCTTATGTTCATAACATGTGAGGCTATTTTGTTTGTCATGATGGCAAAAAAAATGTTTTATAAAGGGAAAGTATTTCAAACTGTGTTCATTCAAAGTAAGCTATCAGTTTACACTGAATAGTTTGGCCAACCTAAAAAGTACCATATGACAAGGGGGAAATGTGATTACTTTAGACAACTATGATATGTTTTATTAAGTTTTTCATTTCTGTTGACTGTTGAGTTTGTACTTCTAGCAAAGGTATAATTCTAGAAAAAACTAGGAATCAAAAAGTTGTTTGGGCTTCCCTGGTGGCACAGTGGTTAAGAATCCACCTTCCAATGCAGGGGACACGGGTTCAATCCCTTTTCCGGGAAGATCCCACATGCCGCGGATCAACTAAGCCCGTGCACCACAACTACTGAGCCTGCACTCTAGAGTCCATGAGCCACAACTACTGAGCCCACGTGCCACAACTACTGAAGCCCATGCACCTAGAGCCCGTGCTGCGCAACAAGAGAAGCCACCGCAATGAGAAGCCCGCACACCGCAACAAAGAGTAGCCCTTGCTCGCCTCAACTAGAGAAAGCCCGTGCTCAGCAACAAAGACACAACATAGCCAAAAATAAATAAATATAATTAATTAATTAATTTTTAAAAAACTTAGAAAAAGAAAAAGAAGTTGTTTGAACTAGGACAGATAAACCTCAGTACATTATATAAAATGTACTCAGCTCAACTGCTGTGCTTAAAATACAGATTTTAGATCCCTCTTTACAGACATTGAAGTAAATATATCTCTCTGAGTTGTAAATGATAGTGGTTAGCAGAGTATTATATTGTCAATGTTAAACAAAAACCAAAACTGGAATGTACGGGGGGGGGAAAAGGAAACACACACAAAAAAAACGAAGGAAAAAATAAAGAAAAAAGAAAAAAAAAGAAGAAAGGAAATAATAAAGAGCACAAATTAATGGAAAAGAAAACAAAATATAACATAGGGATTAATAACACCAAAAGTTTATCTTTTTTGGCTGTGTTGGGTCCTCGTTGCTGCGCATGGGCTTTCTCTAGTTGTGGTGAGCAGGGGCTACTCTTCGTTGCAGTGCATGGGCTTCTCATTGTGCTGGCTTCTCTTGTTGCGGAACACGGGCTCTAGGTGAGCAGGCTTCAGTAGCTGTGGCACACGGGCTCAGTAGTTGTGGCTCGCAGGCTCTAGAGCACAGGCCCAGTAGTTGTGGCACATGGCTTAGTTGCTCCATGGCATGTGCGATCTTCCCGGACCAGGGATCAAACCTGTGTCCCCTGCATTGGCAGGCAGATTCTTAACTACTGCACCACAAGGGAAGTCCCCAAAAGTTTATTTTTTAAAAAGACAAATGATTTTGACAAGTTTATGGTGTGTCTAATCAAGAAAAAAGAGGTAAGGCACAAAAAGCAAGTATCAGGAATAAAAACAACAGACATCATATGGATCCGGAAGACAATAAAAAGGCACTAAGAGAATGATAGTGACAAAGAGAGATCTTTATTCCAAACCTAAACTGGAATTGCAATGAAGTGGACAAATTCTTTAAAATTATATACCTATTATATTACATGATATTACCATTAGATAAATGTGATCTATAGTCAAATTTTTTCCTCCAAAAACAAAATCCAAACACAGATGAGATGTCTTTACTGGCAATACAACTTGAGAAACATCACTGAAGACCTAAAAGGAAAAGGAGAGATATACCTGCACCAGCAACCTCTCTCACACTCACAGTCCTCCCCCTCATCCATATAGTCTCCATTCTCAGTCACACACAAGTGTCTTCAGCTCACATGCCACCCGATCTTTCTCTTCCCAGGCAAAGTTCAGTGGTCCTGGTCTCCTCAGTGGCAGCCTATATTCCACTTGCCGTAAGTATGACTGTCTGTGGCTCTAGGTGAGCCAAGAGGAAACTTGCTCTCATTTCATCTGGAAGATTGGGTGCATAGAAATATCCAAGGTTTGACAATTGCTCCTCAGGACCCCCCACATGCAGACATGACATCATTGGGTGTCACAGATCTTGCCTTTTACATAAATGCACTTAGTGGGAGCCTCTTACCCTCTTTTTCAGGCATAGTCTCCCAGACTTGATGATCTGGAGGTGCTATTGGGATGAGCTCCCAGGCAGAACCCAGGAGATCCAAGTGACATTCCCTTATTCTCAGTTCTAGGCTATTTATCTATTTCCCTTTCTGCCCACAGAAAATAAGAGCCTACAGTGTCAGTAAACTGGCCCTGCTGGGACTCACCCAGACCCTGGCAGTGGAGCTGGCACCAAAGAACATCTGTGTGAACTGCCTGGTGCCAGGAATCATCAACACAGACTGCAGTCAAATGGTGAGGACCAAAGGCAGCTCCTGGACCCTCCCACACTGTCCCATTGCTGTCTTCCCCAGGCAAGACCTTAGCCAAAGAGACCCATGCTTATAAATGTGGAGTTCTGTCCTCAAGCCCAACACACCTAGATTCTGGTCCACAGCTTTGAGACTTGGCAGCTTCTGCCCACCATACAGGAGAATGGGTTTCAATTTTAGGGTTTTGATTCTTTAAGGGAGGGGCAGGGAATGTTCCCCCACCTGCCTTAACTCTGAGCCGGGTCAAGCTTCCACAAGGGCACGTGCATGGTGTGGCTCCCAATGTAACTGCATCTGTCTGAGTAACAATGACCTATTATTGTTCTTTGCTTTAGCTCTTCGAGGACCCAACTCTGTGGAACTGTTTGGAAAGATTCCATGGAATACAGAGGTATGTTGTGATGAGGCAGTATCCATCCGGATCTGGATTAAGGTGACCTTAGAAGTTTTGTGATGGATAAAAGATCACATGCCATCACTCTGCAGGCTGTTACCCATTCCTCTTTCTGAGATCTGATCACACGCCTAGCCCTGCGATGAGTATAAGTCCCTGCAGAGCCCATATATCTCCATTTGCAGCCCTCCACTCATCCCCATGAGGGTCTTGACTTCACAGCATCCCACAGGAACCCAGAGCTCATGGGGAGGTGTCACCACTCTCAGCCCCACCTCTTCTTTCTGTGCAGAGTGGGGTGGCCTGAGGACTGTGCAGAACTGGTGTCCTTCCTGTGCTCTTCAGATGCCAGCTACATCACTGGCAAGTACATCATGGTGCCCAGCTTCTCCCCCACCTCTGAGGGGTATGAGCTCAGAGCTCAGGCTTGCCTCTTGATGTGAAGGCCCCATGTGGTTCTGGGCCACCGTGTTGGAAAACCTCTATTAATGACGAGCCTGTGCTCAATATACACACTTTGAGTTCAGAATCACCAGAGTGTAGACTAGTAAAGAAAAGAAAGTTTACAATATAAAACTGTCATTAAGTATTTTTATTTTTCTTCACCCCTTTCCCACCTTGGTTATTAGGAACCATGGCCTAACAAGAGCATAGTTACCGGGAGATCAGCATTCTCAGGGATGAAGTCTGGGCCACCCCATTAGGTGAGCAGCCTAGAACAGAGGACATGCTGACCAAGGGTGAAGGGAATCTAGAAGAGGTATGGCCTGAGCCCATTTGCAGCTATGGGCAGTTCCTGGCACACTGACAGTTCCTCAAGTACCTGTACATCCCTAGCACAATAGGAGATTGCTTGGTTGTACACAGATAACAAGCCAGAAGTACAGAGGAGTTAATACCAGCAGAGGTCACCCTCACCAATAGAGGATGGGAGTTGATGGATCAATGCCAGCCTCCCCACCTGGATTTTCAGAGAGTGCCAGGCAAGAATGAGGCCCTGTTACAGTGATAATTTGTACATTAATGTTGACTATTTTCCCTCCAGGGTCTCACTTTCCCCACTTCTGTTTCTTGACCTGGTACACAGTTACATAGGCATTGGTTTTTATAATACTTCATTAAGCTCTACGCTTATATTTTACATACTTTTTTGTACATATATCATGTTTCTCAATTATATGTTAAAAATATAATAGGTGTGAGTAGGACTTTGGCTTTGAGTCATTGTAATACAAATAAAAGACTTCATAATTTGAAAAATAACAAATAAAATGACATATAAGTTGGAAGGGAGTAAAGAGAGAGTATTTTAGGTTTTCATATTTATGTATCAGTCAAGATCCTAGCAAGAAACAGACAAACTCTTAAACTGAGTGATTTGAGAACGTTTAATAAAAGTGCCATTTACAAAGGTGTGGTCAGGGTTTAAGGAAACCAATGGTTGGGTGGGGCAGGGGGGGCCCAGCACTTCTTCTAGGCCCAAAGGAAAAAAGGAAGGAGCAGATGCAGGGACTGAAAAGGGTAGCTGTAAGGAGTAGGCCAATGGACAGGAGCCCTGGACTTAGGTAAAGAGTCCCAGCCCACACACTGTGACCTAGCAGAGACAGAGTTGGGGGAATAAATATCCAACCAGAGGCCAGAGGGAGCCTGTTGATCAGCCTGTACAGGTCAGTCTCCTAGAGCACAGAGCAGAGAAGGAAAGGGGGGAAAGTGGTTATGGAAGGATAAACAAGATGTCCAACTGGACTAGGAGGACGGTCAAGTTATTAATCTTAGATTTTGACAGTTAAGCTAATGTGTTGTAATTTCTACAGTAACCACTAAGTGAAACAAAAGATATAGAGCTACAAATAAACAAAGAAAAATAAAACGATTTAAAAAATCAATCCAAAAGAAATCAAGAAAGAAGACAAAAAGGGGACTTCCCTGGTGGTCCAGTGAGTAAGACTCCACACTCCCAGTGCAGGGGGCCCAGTTTTGATCCCTGGTCGCGGAACTAGGTCTCACATGCATGCCACAACTAAGAGGAGTTCATGTGCCGCAACTAAGAGTCTGCATGCCGCAACTAAGAGTCCACATACCTCAACAAAGATCCTGCGTACTGCAACTAAGACCTGGCACAGCCAAAACAAATAAATAAATAATAAATCAATACAAATAAATATTTTTAAAAAGAGAAAAAGAAATAGCAAACACATAGGATAAGTGGAAAATACAAAATAAGAGGATGGATATAAACCCAAATATATATGTGAGTGTAAATGGACTGAATGCTCTACTTAAAAGAAAAAGATTATCAAACTGGATAAAGAAGGAAAGAAGGAATCCAACCATATAAACACATATGAGACTTTAAAAATAAAATCTGAGGTATACAAAGAAGGTTGAAAGTAAAGGCAGGAAAAAGGTATCACACTGTGTTGAGGGTCCCCAAGACCATCCTCAGGCTCAATGATTTACTAAAAAGATTCACAGGACTCAGAAAAGCTGTTATACTTATGGTTATAGTTTATTACAGTGGAAGGGTACAGATTAAAATCAGCAAAGGGAAAAGGCACATGGGATGAAGTCCAAGAGCAACCAGGTATAAGCTTCAAGGTGTCCCCTCTCAGTGCAGTCATATGGGGTCATGCTTAATTCTAGAATCAATATTGAATATGTGCAAAGTGTTGTCAACTAGGGAAGCTCACCCAAGCCTTGGTGTCCAGAGTTTTTATTGGGAGTCAGTCATAAAACACTCACATGACTGATCTTAGCTACGCAGCCTCCAACCCACCAGAGGTCAAACTAACACAGTGTATCCAAAACCTCAGGCATGCAGAAAGACTCTTATCAGGAAGAATATTCCAAGTACTCAGAGGTTATCCTCCAAGATGCAGTCATGTGAGGTGATGATGTGTTAATAAACTCTACAGTGGTAATCACTTCACAATGTATATGTATATCAAGTCGTCATGTTTATACTTTAAATATATACAATTTTATTTGTCAATTATACGTCAGTAAAGCATGTGAAAATACACAGGACCAAAGCCCATGCCACAGAGAGGTAAGCAGGACACCATTAAATCCTGGCCCTTTACATTTATTGGTAAAGCTCCTTATTGCTAGTAATAGTAATATCCTAGTACAGAAGAAGAGAAGGCAGATCAAATGTGTTGATAATTCAGGCAGCCACTAATAGGTTTACAACTCAGCACCTGCCAGAGCCAGGTTCACATTGGCCAGGCCCAGCCTAGCTCAGGCTTCAGGGACCCGCCCTCACACTGAGGACAAAGACCAGCAAGGATCTTCTGTATCAGTCAATCCAGAGGAGCAAGTCCAGGCCAACACACACATGGGCAAAACAAATCAAAAAGGAGGTTGAGGGCTAAGAGAATTAACCCAAGGTTGGCTCAAGCACAGGGAATCATAACCAGGCCTGTGTGCAAGGCCAGGGAGGTAAGAGTTACTACCTTTAAACCAGAATCCTCTGTGTCTGCCACTAAGCACAGTTCTGCATATACTCTGGCCTCTCTGTGCCACAGCAGAATTCCAGAGGATTAGGATTTCTGGAGCCATTTCCATCTGCAGGCAGAAGTGGTGATCTCTTCTTGCCTTTGGCTCAGCCTGACCTCTGAATCTGGCTTTTCTTCAAATCTGATTCAGAGATGGCTACTCAGACGTCCTTACCCTTCTCCATTCATTCAGCTAAACAAACATGAAACAACTACTAATATGGTGGCCATGGTACCACGCTGTGCCTTAGGTCTCGAATGTTGATGTGCCGTCGGTACACAGGTGGCCATTAAGGTTTAAAAAATCAAGAATGCATACACTGTAATGGAGAGAGAGATCTGCAAGGTCCTCTGAAAACTGTTAGTAGTTGCAATAACCACGGGGACTGAAGCCTCTGCATGAATATAACAGGGACTGGTGTGGTACTGACCATCCCATTTCCTCTCCCGCAGATGTGGAAAGGCTGCAGCTTCAGCCTCCCTGACAACTATATTGAAGCTATGTCATAATTTCTGCCTGTGCCTGTCCCCTAAAATGTCCCACAAGAACCTTGGCTCACCCTCTCTCTCCAGTTTGTATGGTTGGAAGTGAAGGATTCTGAAATGATGGAGTTGCCAGATAGAAACAGCCAGACTTCCTGAGTTTCTACTTGAAGAAAAGCTGCCCAGGAGTGCCACAGACCCTGCCTTGGACTGTGACACAAGCAAGAAATTCTTGCTGGGTTAAGCCACTGAGATTTGGGGATTGCTTATTATCTAACATAGCCTAGCTTACCATAAGCAAGTGTGGAGGAGGAGGGTCAGGCAGCCACTTTTCCCCACCACTAGTAGTGACCTCGAACATAGACTCCTTGAAGCCCAGAAAAAGGAAGGAATTGGACTCCCTAGGCAGGTCTTAGTTGGGGACAGGAGTCTCCTAATGGCCTCTCATCTCCCTGGTGACAGTCACTAGGATGGCCATGACTGCTCCTTCTGGCAGAATCCCTCCTACTCACAAGGGCTATGGCCTCCCCAGTTGACTTCCCAGGTGGTACCACCTGCCACCAACTTCAGGAGAAAGAACAGCTTTAGGTGAGAAGCACATGCAGAGACTCAGATGCCATAATACTACAGTGGACAGCTATCCACCAGGGCACTAGACCTGGGAGCCTATTTCCAGAGGCCATCCAGGATATGAGTTAAGTACATGTAGATTTCTTTATTCCTCCTATTTAGAGCTTGCCCTGATCCTTCCTAGCTCCATCCTAGCTATCCTGTGGCTTCCTGCCCTGAAGGAATGGAAGCTATAAGCAGATTCTTGGATGCCCTTCTCCACCCCTGGACACCTGCCTAATTTTTTCACTGCAGTGATGTTGTTTACCAATGGCATATAAACTTTCTAAGCCTAAGGCAGTGTGGGGTCATTTGGCCATCACATAGGGCTACGGGATAAATTTCTGTTGAATCATTAGGGATAATTGAGAGGGCTTGGATTAGAGGCACACCCTTAGCATCTCCAAATCAGATGTGAAGAGAAACCAGTGGCCACACTAATCCTAAAACAGAAAGAGGACAGCTGATCCCACAGCAGGAGGAGGGGTTCCACAGACAGCTGCAGAGTCATGAAGTGCTGGCATAAAACTTAGAAGGAAGAACTCTTCCTTTCCCCAGCCCCACACACTGTCCAGTTATGTTTCCTGTGTCTGAGCCAAAATGCTGGAGATGCACAATCATTAACCTTCCCCCAGGGCCTCTGAGGAATTGACACTCTCCCGGAAGGCATCACATTCCCAGGGAGACAAAGAGAGAGGTAACCTGAGGGCACTGACCAACCCTAGTAATTTCCTGGCGAATCTAACCCTGGTTACCAGGAATGTAACAGGATTTAACAACGGAGTGATTCCTCCCTTTGTGAATTATTGTTATAACAGTAAAAGGATATTAACCTGAATGAGGGCCTGGATTCAGACTCTGTAGGCAAATGGGGTCCCATCAGCCTCCTCTGATATACCCACTGGAATATGGTATTGTACGTGGTTCTTGGATGCTCTCAGGCATCCAAACAAACCCAGACATATCTCTCTGCTCCCACACATTTACACGGAAGCAGGACCCCTGAGAGGAAGGAAGCTGAGTCCCTTTGACAGCCAAGTTTCCTACAGTATCTCTGAGGAGCTGGGGTTTCCCTGACCAAGACCAGCTGGCAGGACCCCTGGTGTAGCCCCTGAGAGAGAATCGTGGAGGGAGAGAAGGAGGCCGTCGCGGTGGAAAGAGGACTCACTGATGCCAGGACCTGCCCTGACCCTGTCAGCCCCAAATCAGGTTTATGCCCCACTAGAAGGGCTCAGGGCTGCTCTGAGTGGTAACATGGGAAGGCTGTGTCAGCCACTACGTGGTGCCCTTTGACTGGGTGTAACCCAGGGGAGAGGGCATTACCCCTCCACACCACTCAACACACACATACACACGCACCCCTTTTATACCCACACATAACCCACCAGGAGGTGTCTCCTCTTACTGGGAAGGCTGAGGTGGTGAGTGGTGGCTGGAGAAGTTGCCAGGTGAAGACACACAAATGGATTCTTTACCAGGCTGCATTGTCTGAAGTTTTAGAATTTAATTGATATATGATTTGAAGCCCCAAAGGCAGGAACAAAATATTAACCCTCTCCCCACTTCTTTTCCTGATTTCTCGATATTCTTAAATAGCATTCAATCATTTTTAAAACAAAAAATGTAAAGAATAAAATTTAAATGGCTTATAATACCACATCTCAGACATTTGCAATTAACCATTTATAAATGAAAGCAATATGATACATGGATATGATAAGTCAAATATTACAGAAAGATATACATTTTTCTTTAAAAAAAACTTGCCGATTTCATTCCTGAAAGGCAACCACTCCTAACAGTGATGCCAGTTGGGTGGCCAGTAATCCAGCTCTAAAACCCCGTCTCATCATCTGTTTTCTTAGACCACTCCTGGGTACCCACTATCCTTGCTTGGGTTTCCCAGGAAGCAGACTCTGAGATGGAGATTAACATGTAGTAGGTTTTTTAGGAGGAGAGGGAAGCAGGGTTGGGCAAAGGATGAAGTCTAGCTGAATGCAGTCTCAAGGGAACGTCTCAGTCAGTCCTGCGGGGAGCTCTGAAGATGGGATGACCCTTCAGAGCTCTCCTGAGCTGGGGTGAGAGGGCTGGGCTCCATTCCACTCATTCATCGATCACTGGATGTGGGCTGCTGGAAGAAGGGTGCTCTTCAGCTAAAGAAATCCCTAAAGGGGTTGTCTGTTGAGGGCTTTCTCCCAGCAGCTGAGATAATAAATCTTCTAATCCTGAAGGGTAATTCGGGCAGCAAATATAAGCAACCACCACATAACCCAAGCTCTGGAGCTAAATATACCTGTTGTATAAACCCTCAGGTATCCTTGTCAACAGAAAAATGTCCCTGGCGATTATGTGCTCTGTCCTCCGCTCATTCCCAAGAAGAGGGAACCCTGACTCAAGAGAACCTGTGCCCCCACCAGAGGCAGAACCTAATATAATAATTTCTTTATGGCTCAGTCACATGGCTGTTGGCAGGAGGCCTCAGTTCCCCACCACATGGGCCGCTCCTTAGGGCTACTTGAGTATCCTCGCAACATGGCAGCTGGCTTCCCCCCAGAGCAGGTGGTCCCAGAGAGCAAGAAAGAGGAGAAAGACTCAACACCATTACAGCCCTAATCTCAGACACCACAAACCACCACTTCTGCCTCACTCTATGCTTTGAAAGCAAGTCACTAAGTACCTCCTACACTTAAGGTGTGGGGGATTAGTCTTCAACTTTTGAAGAATAGTATCAAATAATTGTGGATGTATTTTTGAACGACAACATATATACAGAAGGAAATTTCCCAAATCAACAATGATATATACTTCTGAGGAAGGGAATAGACTAGAGGAGTCAAGTAAAAAGAAGTTTTTTGTTTTCCCTCTGTTTATTTATTTATTTATTGCAGTACACAGCCCTCTCACTGTTGTGGCCTCTCCCGTCGCGGAGCACAGGATCCAGACGCGCAGGCTCAGCGGCCAGGGCTCACGGGTCCAGCCGCTCCGCGGCATGTGGGATCTTCCCGGACCGGGGCACGAACCCGCGTCCCCTGCATCGGCAGGCGGACCTCTCAACCACTGCGCCACCAGGGAAGCCCTCTCTCGTTTTTTAATGGAAGCATCTACTGAAGTTATCTTTTCCCTATCTCACCCTGCGAGGGCATGCCACTCCTCCCATCAAAATGTGCCGGACCGGGGCACGAGCCCACATCCTCTGCATTGGCAGGCGGACTCTCAACCACTGCACTACCAGGGAAGCCCCCCTCTCTTTTTTAATAAGAGTGTATTCTTGGGGAACTTCCTAGCAGTCCAGTGCTTAGGAGTCCACGATTTCACTGCCATGGGCCCTGGTTTGATCCCTGGTTGGGGAACCGAGATCCCACAAGCTGCACGGCGTGACCAAAAAAAAAAGTGTATTCTTTTCATACTCTTGTAATTAAAAAATAAATATTCTTGACTATTACACATATGGCAAGCAGTGAAACTGGTGGGAATCCAGAAGCTCCCCTAAGGGGCAGACTGTGACTTACTGTCCGTCTCTGCCATGGTTTCTCCTGCCTGAACCCACCCAATAGACATAAGGGAACAAGCAAGAAAATGATTATTGCTAAGAGCTTCTCAGAGGAGTCATCATTTTCTTAGCACACAAACAAGGAGTCAGATGACTGCACTTTACTGAGAAGTGAAAGGTTGGGAAAAAACATTAGAACCATTAGTCGGTTTCCTCCATCCCCATTCTTCATCCACTATTTCATTTAATGTGGAAATCATCCTATTAGTTTTGATGGCTTGATTACAGGCTTTGGATGGGGCACAGATAACCCAGGGAAAGTGTCCAAGAGGGCTGAGCTGGGGGATTCTACACCCTCGTGGCCCCCCTCAGTCTGGGCCCTTGGGCCCACTCCCGTTCCTGTATCCCACGTAGATGCCCATTCTTCAACAGCTAGGGCCAGTGCCAGCATCTGCATGCAGTTAGGGGAGCCCTGTGGGAGGATCGGTCCACACCCAAGCAGAGAAATCACACAGTGGCTAGTTAGGGCCTATCCCTTGGGAACTGATGGCCTATCAGGAATTTTCTCTCTCCTGGGAGGCAAGATGTGTCTACCCTTCCTGGGCCTTTGCTGACCCCTTCAGGCGAGGGAAGGAACTTCAGCTGTGTCCACACAAGCACAACACTCCCATCTCTCCAGGCCCCCCGCATCTCACTTACCTGATCCTTTGCGTAGGAGAGACAGCCGGAGACCCCAGGCTCTGTCCCACGTGCAGGAAACCCTGCCCATCAGGGCAGCAAGCAGGGACAAATAGGACTTTCTCCCCTTCTCCTTCTATAGAGGAAAGTACTTTGTAAATGTGGCCTATCCCACTCACTTTACAGACTAAGAACCACCCTGTAGGCCCTAAAGGCGTTGCTAGAGACACCCAAGGTTCAACAACTAGCTATCTCTAGTCTACATTCAAGTCTTGTATTTGTCTTTTTCGTGTGTGACTCTCCCTTTGGGAGGAGATCATACACTGGAGAACTCCCGGTTTGGAAGAATTTTTGGATTTGAATTTGGAATTTTTGAATTTTGCAGTATCCAACAATGGATACTGCAATGGATACCACCTCTGGCTTGAAGAGTCTCAGAAAGGGAGCTCTGGGGCACCCAGAGAGTGGCTACAAGAAAAGGGCCACCCATGCGAAGTGGGATGCAGGTATCCCTCTTGAACTGGAAGGGCACAAACCGGTATAGTAAATACCTGCACCTTCCTCTGAGCCCTCCATCTCCATGTCCTGCTGATGTTTTCCACCAGCCGATCCCAACCAGAAGCTGGAGGCATCAGAGTATGTTGATAATGTCCATATGCGCCAGCCTCCCTGGCTGGCAGTGGATGGGTGGAAAGTGGGTCTGAAGGGGCAAAAAGAAGACAACTAATGCAGGAGCCAACAGAGGAAAAGGACAAAGAGCTAAGCTGCTTTTCCATCTGCCTCTATTAATGACATGAACAGATTGAGAAAACAATATATAATGATTCAGAAGCACACCTGGGGAAGGCAGTGGTTTGTGATGTGCAAAGCTATGCACCAGAATTTTGATTATAATTGGTCTACTCGGTTTTGAGATTTATTTTGAAGGAGTTATGAACTTGGGCTTTAAAAACAAACAAGGAGGGGCTTCCCTGGTGGCACAGTGGTTGAGAGTCCGCCTGCTGATGCAGGGGACACGGGCTCGTGTCCCGGTCCGGGAAGATCCCACATGCCATGGAGCGGCTGGGCCCGTGAGCCCTGGCCGCTGAGCCTGCGCGTCTGGATCCTGTGCTCCGCGACGGGAGAGGCCACAACAGTGAGAGGCCCACGTAATGCACACACACAAAAAAAGAAGAATAAAGAAAAGAAAAGAAAAAAAAAATGGGAAAAACTCTTCTAAGTCATGAAACACGGTACTGGTGGATTTGTGTAAATGTGGAATAAGGAAGCAGGTGTCTATGGCAGGAAGGCTTGAGCAAGGACACCGGAGAAGCTTGATGAGAAAGACAAAAGTCTTTAAACCTTAGAGGAGATGCAGAAGATTTAGTAGGACAGGTCCTCTCGGCAGATGGTTATTCTTCCTCTTGGTCAGATGACCTGCCTATTTTTGGGTTAATCATTTCTATTTTATTCATTTCAACATGAGGACTGCTGGTGATAGATCAAGATGATCGAGACCTGTCATCCGTCTGATCTACTAGAAAAGCTGGAAACTTTCTCTGCATCCTTTTTTTAATCTCATAAAACCCTAAACTTCATCTCCCATCTTCCCTAAATTATATCTGTATTTCATCTTTTATGAAACCTTTTGGGTGTCCATAAACAAGTCATTCATAGAAAGATAGTTTTAGAACCCTTTCTTATCTCAGGTGGGTAAACCGAGGTCTTTTTCGCATTGATTTTAATAAAAACTGAAGGTATGAACCTAACAGTGTCTGTTATGGATGAATTCACCAGCCACTTTTCACAAAGTGGACACTGAAGAGGAAACTTGGGGTGATTGGCAGCAATTTTAACATCTGGGTATGCAGTCAAGTTCCCTCTAATTGGAGCTCTCGGGTGAGCTGGGTTTTTGTCTCTTTGCTCAGAACCTCTGAAGGGGACAGTTAAGAAAACTGTCCCCTTCAGACAGTTTAGTTTGAGTTTATTGCTATTAATTGCTTCTTCCCATTCCTGCAGTCCAAGAATCTAACGAGGCGAAACTAATAGGAAAATGTTTGCTGTGGTTCCACACACTTTGTTAGGTAGAAAGATCGTCAACACAATTTTCTACTCATTTGCTCACAAATGTGAGCCAATTCAGGGGTAGACTAGAAAGGACCATTAAATATGAGGTCAGGAGTTTGGTATTCTAATTCCACTGTTTTGCTAACTAGCTGTGTGTGCTCAGGTAAAATTTACTTAATTCTCTGTGTCTGTTTCCTATAACTTTCCAGCAGAATGATTAGACCTAACAATCAATCTACATTCAAGAAACTAAAATGCCAGGTCCTAAGAGCAAGGGAGAGGGGTGTGGTAGCCGAGGCTGGCCATGGGGACAGGGGCCAGAGCACACAGGACCTCAGAGACCTGGTTAAGGATTTTACTCTTTATTCTAAGATCATTAAGAGGCCCCTGAAGTGTTTCAAGCAGGGGCTGACATGACTAGATATTGGCTTGAAAAGATCATTCTGGTTCCATTTTGGGAAATGTATCAGAACCCCCTATATGACATTTAAAGTTCATTATGTCAAAACATGCTCACCTTACCTATATTCCCATGCTATGGTATAATGAAGAATTCGTCTGGTCTTTGTCCCAGGTTCCTGGCACAGAGCTTCTAAAACCCTTGGAATTCCCCAAGTGATATTGTTATTCCTGAACCCCTGGACCATACCTGAGTTTATATTAGTAAGATAATCAGGGGGTCTCCTAAATGACTCAGGGGGTCTCCAGGATGGGGGCTGGTCACCTGAAAGACCAACCACCTGATTAGAAGGTTAGGTCTTTAAATGATGTGCGACCAGCCCAGCCCTACTCCCCTGGCGGGGAGTAGGACTGGCGACAGCATTCAGTCCCCTGGTCAACGATTTAATCAGTCATATCTATGTAATGAAGCCCCAATCAAAGCTGAACACTGAAGCTCAGGGGAGCGTCCTGGTTGGTGAACACATCAATGTACCAGGAGGGTGACCTGTCCTGATTCCCCTGGAGACGGCAGGGAAACTCTACGTTCGGGGGCCTCCCAGACCTTGCCCCATGTGTCTTTCATTTGGCTGGTCCTGATCCGTATCCTTTATAATAAAATTGTAATCAGATAGTGCTTTCCTGAGTTCCATGAGTCATTCCAGAGAACTAACAAAACTGAGGGGGCCATGGGAACCTCCTGGATTTGTAGCCTGTTGGTCAAAAGTGTGGGTGAGCTGGGAACCCCCGAAGTATGCCTGCCATCTGAAGTGGGGGCAGTCTTCTGGAGGACTGAGTTCCCACCTGGTGTGGTCTGCAGTAACTCCAGGGGGTTAGGATCAGATTTGGATTGCAGCACACCAGGTGGTGTCAGACCAGTGTGGGTTGAAACAGAATCCAAGCTATTTTGTTTTAGTCATTCTCAATCAGTTTCAAGTCAAAAAGCCTTTTGTCAAAAGGAGTTAAAAAAAATAAAAGTGTCCCAAAATTAAGAAACGGACATATTTGTCTGCATTTGAGAAAAACCACTGGCTTCTGGCAGCTCAAAATTCAGATCTGGTTACCTGGTGGCTCCCCTGGAGGCTCAATGCCATTCATGCTTGCTGGTTACTAGCCCTAATGTAACTTGGGGGTGAAATCTTGCTTTTCCATTACTGGCCATACTGCAGCCCCTTGTCATTTGCTTCTGAGATGTGTTACTTTCACCGGGCCTGGGAGTCTACATGCCTGTCATCTCAGGCCATCCTGTGTGGGCTTCCTTTCCAACAAACAATGCAGACTAGATATTTTGGTGACCTTTGAAATGAAACTGCAACCTTTCATAGTTCTTTAAACTAGCTGCTTACATAAGCATTGTTTGCCAACTCTAAAACCCTCCATTTTCATACCCTTTCTGGACCAGCACACTCCTTAATTTCCCTGCTAACAGATTAATAAATGTTGAACTATGTTTGCAATCAAGCTAAGAAATTTTGTTGAATATCTTCTAGAAATGACTACAGTAAAACTTCAGGTTAATAGTGGGCAGGAGAAAAAAGTCTCTTCCAGAATGCTGTCTTAACACAGCCTGTTTCAGTCCAGATAGATCACAGGTTACACATTCAATATGCCCAAGCAAAGCACATGAGTTAGAACGATACTGGTATTTATGATTAATACATCATTTAACAAATTCTGCCATTAAAGATTTTTTGGCCTTTTTAATCATTTGTATTATAAAGTTGGTTATCAAGTTTTCTGTAACTAGAAGTAAAATCCCATTACAAATGATTCTCAATAATAACTCTCTTCAAAGGCATCCACAGCGGCAATGCTTCTGATCACAGTAGTAGCGTAGTAATAATTGTCTGGAAGGAAAATCCCCCATTGTCCATTGTCTTTATCGTAGATAGAGCTGGAAGAACTCCACCAACCTCAGAGCAATTCCGTTTTTTTTTTTCTGCATCTCCCTTTATAGTAAATGCCTTTTTTACCACTTTTCTCTCCCCATTTCCACCCTAGACATTCTAATCATTCCTCCCAGAAAAACACTTAAAAAAATAAATTTTTTTAATGTGGGGAAGTTGAAAAAAGAAAAAGAAAGGGTTGACTGGCATTTTCCTCCTTGTTCTACGGGGTGCAGAGCTCTTGATATTTCAGTCTCTAGGCCTCATTCTGATTCATCGCCAGGTTCAACATAATTGTCACTACTGTCATCAGTCTAAGGGTGGCTTTGAAAGAACCGCACAGAATCACAAGGTAGAGAAAGAGATAGTGGATCCTGCCCTCAGCTTCCTGTGCCACCTTCTTTATTTCGTGCCACCAACACAAAGCTTAATTACAGGTTCCTACCCTTAGTCAACCTTATCAAGATTTCTAGGGGATCATTAGAAATATGTCATTACTAATTGTGTTCCTGAGTATACTAGACAAGAATAATATTCTCTATTGCAGAGCAGAAGGGAGAAAGTATATGGCATATTATATATACATATAGTTATATGTGTGTGTATATCTATATATAGATACACAAACATACCCACAGACATACTGGTTATATATTTTGGCTCTTTTTTATTTGCATGTGATTTCTATACCTTCTCACATAATTTTTCACTTTTTTCAAAATATTTTCCCTTACGGACAGTATCAGAGATATTTTCAGGTAGTCGTTACCAGAAAAAAAGAAAGTCAGAGTGCTTTAAAAAGTATTTATGGGGTCTTCCCTGGTGGCGTAGTGGTTGAGAGTCCGCCTGCCAATGCAGGGGACGCGGGTTCGTGCCCCGGTCCAGGAAGATCCCACATGCCGCGAAGCTGCTGGGCCCATGGGCCATGGCCGCTGAGCCTGCGCGTCCGGAGCCCGTGCTCCGCAACGGGAGAGGCCACGATAGTGAGAGGCCCGCGTACCGCAAAAAAAAAAAAAAAAAAAGTATTTATGTTTTCATCAAAAATAAATGTTTTTTAAATACAACTGGTCCTTGTCATCATATAAATGTAGTCATATTAAACCCAGTAATGTCATTGATGAGATTTGTTTGAACTCCAATAATTGGACCAACTACAAAGCCAACTAAGATTTTTAAGTGTTATTTTCATTCGCAAAGGAAAGAAATGGGGGGAAAAAAAGGTAAAACCTTCTTGGTCACAGCAAGAACCCAGAGGATTATTTCACCTGTCTCTTGGCATGAATTTTACCTCAAACAAACACATACAAAAATCTACTTCAAACAAACCACTACCATTAGCTCAAACCCGATCAATAAAGTCAGCAGAAGAGGGGCCCTCTCCATGCCATTAGAGAGAAAATACACCCCCATTATTCAGGAGACCTGAGGAGAAAGAGATCTAAAAAATTTTTCCCTTTGAAAATAGTAAGAAAAGTAATTAGCTATCATTCAAATTCTGTGAATGGGGCGATATGGCTGGAACTTATTATACCAGTCTTCAGAAAATCCTTGTGTTACTTTCTTTTTTAACCATTTTTCAATTTAAGTATAGTTAATTTACAATGTTGTGTTAGTTTCAGGTGTACAGCAAAAGATTCAGTTATATATATATATGTATTTATATATTATGTATATATATATTCTTTTTCAGATTCTTTTCCACTATAGGTTATTACAACATATCAAATATAGTTCTCTGTGCTATACAGTAGGTCCTTGCTGTTTATCTAGTTTATATACAGTAGTGTGTATATGTTAATCCCAAACTCCTAATTTATCTCCCCCACAACCTCCACTATCCCCTTTGGTAACCATAAGTTTGTTTTCTACGTCTGCAAGGCTAGTTCTGTTTTTAAAATAAGTTCATTTATACTTTTTTTTTAGATTCCACATGTAAGTGATATCATATGATATTTGTCTTTCTCTGTCTGACTCACTTCACTTAATATTTCACTTCACTTATTAAACAGGGTCTTCAGAAAATCCTCGTTCTACTTTAAATTTAACTCTAGGGCTTTGTTCAGTTTGGTAGTGGGAATAACTAAAATACATGTGTTATGAGATGAAACAGTAAATTCTCCTCTGCTAGCTGAAGTGGACTTCCACACCGCGAGTCACAGGAGAGAGTTTGTCCCTTTATCTACAGAAATCATGTATTTCCTCAGGATCTGAACTAAGACAGCACAGCTGTTCTGTAAAGGGCTCAGGATGGACACCCACCAGTGTCCCCTGGTGCGTGTGGGACTCACGGGAGCAGGGTCAGCGGGTCCAGGTCCCCGCGTCCCCGTGTTCTGTGGAGAGGTGTGCCGCGGCAAGTGAAAGGCAAGTGCCATGGAGAAGAGCCGCACAGGGCTCGGACGCACCCCTGGGACGCTTCTGTTTTATGAGATGTGTACGAAAGTGGCCTCACCTGGGGATTAGACGTTTTATTTATGTACACCAAGCAGTTCTTATCTTAGGTGCCCACTGTCTAGGGGGATCCTCTGGGATGCCTCGACGGTTTCCAGACCTTGGAGACTTCAAGTCCTGTGGGACAGTGAGTCTGAGAGCTGGCTCACTGCCAGGCCACTCAGAGAGAGGGGCCCAGAGTCAGAGTTACACTCCAGACAGCGCTGCTTGTCTCCACAAAACACAGCAGTACGCAGTTGCACATACTTCCTTACACAACATACACAAGTCTACAGTTGCAGGTGGGGGGATAATTAATAGATTTTATTTTTTTTAGAGTAGTTTTTGGTTCTAGGCGATGATGTATCAGTGTAGGTGCATCAATTGCCACCATATCTACTTAGGTTTCTGTGTTTAATGTAGACTTCCGTTGGAAGCAGTCCCTAGAGCCAATTGGAATAAGGTGAGTGACTGGTTAGATTTCTAAGAGCTTGAAGAGCTTACGAGTCTTTGTTGCATCCCACATGAAGGGCAGTTTGGCAAGGTCAAGAACGAACAATCTCTCACTTTCTCTTTCTCTCTCTCTCTCTTTCTCATTCTTGGTGCTAACGTTCCATATCCACCAAGCTCTTTTTTTGTTATTAGAAAAGGCAATGTCTTTCTAATTTTCATACTTTTAAAAGTACTCTTCTCTTTTTGTTTGTTATCGCAGATGTGTTTTTCTTAGTTTAAAATGTGTATAAGACCCTCACACTTTGGAGAGCAAGACCTGGACCTGACCTAGGTCTCTTCACTTACTAGTTCTATCCCTCAAGCAAATCATTTAGCCACTCGGAGGTTATTTTCTATCAGTAAAATGAGAGATTAATAGTATCTGTCCACCTCACACAGTTGTTGTGAAGATCAAAAGAAAAGATGTATCAGTGTGATTAACAAAATGAAGGATAAAAACCATATGGTCATTGCAACAGGAGAACTGTCTTGTAAATTGAAGTCACTCTTCAAATGTTCATACGTGTCCTATTAGACCATATGACTCCTCTATTTCAGATCCAATCTCTTACTGGTTCTGGGAAAATGTATTATTGCATCTTTGATTATTGATTTCGTGCCTTTGATTTTGATTGCTTATTCGGGAAGCCTAACTATTCAGAAATTGCAATGCTGAACTCTACTCCCCAGATCTGCCTTCCCGAAATGTTTCATTTCTCAGTTTCTTAAAATTCTGGTTATATTGCTCAGGTTTTCTTTTTACTTATTTAAGTGCCATTTCTGCTGTGTGCAGCTGAAACAATATTTTCAGTCTGTCTTTTGCAATGATCTTTACCTTCATTCTTTTTCATTCTGACCTTCACTCACTTGAGAGGATGTAGAGTCCATTTCATTTCTTTGAAAAAAGGCTCCAACCAGTTTCTGAATTCTCTGCGTGGTTCCCTGCAGTTGCTCTTTTGCAGAATTAATTTTTAAGAAGTTTTCTGTACACTCTTTGGTTTTTTTGGAGTAATGAAACTTTTTCAGGGAGTCCACATTAATTTTTCCAGTGTACTGCATTCTCCCTTAAGTTACCTTAGTGACTGATGTCTGCTCTGCTACTGAAAATTCTTTAGTAAAATTTCTGATTGATTTCGATAGAATTGGTGATTAGGAGTTTGACTGGGTTTCTACTCGCTCCACCGTCTTCCTGGATAATTTTCCTACTGTGTCAGATCTTTCTATCTTCTGGTTCAATAGAGTCTGGAAAGACTCCACAGACGAAAGATGGGATTAAAACCAGAGAGCCAAGCATTTTTAATAGAAAACTAGAAGATGTCTTTTTGTGCTTTGGTGCTGCTGTCAAGGCTCAGGCTGGGCCCAAGAAAGGGGGAGCAAGGATGGAATATTGAAATAAAATCTTACCACGAACCCCTTAATAACTCTACTTATTAACTGCATTCTGAACCTTCCAGGCATCTTGCAAGCAGCAAAGGCTGGTCGGTTTCTTTAGCTATAAATGAGGGGGGCGCTAAATTATTTCCAAGGTCTTTTTCCAGTTCTGAATTTCTACATTAAATAATACTTAAGCTGCAGGTTCAAGCATGAATTGGTAACCAGAATTATCCCCACTTCCTGATACCCCACCTTCAAAATGTACATATGGGTCTGTGTGCATGTGCACACGCACACACACACACACGCACACCCCCCACAGGCCTACTTCGATTTCCCCACTTGTACATTTTTCAAATCAACTGTTATTAAACATAAAATGAACCATTGAAAGGGAAAATAAGGGAAGTAAATAGGAAATTCCTCCCTCTGGAATCAGGGCAGCCTCTGCATCCCCAGATGTACTCCAACACATGATGTACCTAAGAGTAGACACCACAGGCAGCCAAGGCATGGATGGGGCACCAAGTCTCAGCTCAGTCTGGACTCTGCGAGGGGAGGCCCTGAGGCCCTCTCGTGGACACACTGTGGAACTGCAGCCTTCTCTGCATCCAAAAAGGCACCAGTGACCTGAAAAGTCCTAGGTCTTTGCCTTGCAAATGGTGCCTCGAGTCATTTTGAGGCACACTATCCCTGCAGTCGTTAGATCTGAGGCTCAAGAAGACTAGGCTGGATTTCAAACTGGGTAATGTTAAATGGCCTACATATTTACTAGTATTTTGGCTACTCCCAGCAGAAGAAAAACACTTAAATTCAAGTGCTTCAGAATGAAGTTGCCAGCCTCAGGGCTCTTGTCTCTCCTTTGAACTTCAATTACACTTCGTTTACATTGTCCAAACTCTTGTCTCAAGAAGATATCTTTGACTACTAGTAGCAGAAAAGTGAGGGATGGAATTATTTTGACAGGCTGAGAATGGGAGGGTTGTGAAAAAGCACCAGTGACCTGAAACCCTAGGTCTTTGCCTTGCAAATGGTGCCTCGAGTCATTTTGAGGCACACTATCCCTGCAGTCGTTAGATCTGAGGCTCAAGAAGACTAGGCTGGATTTCAAACTGGGTAATGTTAAATGGCCTACATATTTACTAGTATTTTGGCTACTCCCAGCAGAAGAAAAACACTTAAATTCAAGTGCTTCAGAATGAAGTTGCCAGCCTCAGGGCTCTTGTCTCTCCTTTGAACTTCAATTACACTTCGTTTACATTGTCCAAACTCACGTCTCAAGAAGATATCTTTGGCAACTAGTAGCAGAAAAGTGAGGGATGGAATTATTTTGACAGGCTGAGAATGGGAGGGTTGTGACAACTTTATTGTTCAGCCAATGTTTAATGCATGTCTCTATGCCTATTCATTCATGCAAACCACAAATACTTATTAGTTCATACTGTACCAGTCATTGCCTGTTTGCTCTCAGATCTCTTCCCTGTCCTTCTCCTAAAAACAGTTTCGTGTTTATCCTTGTCAACTATCTTCCAGCAAGAATGGCCAGTGGGAGGCACTGGCAAGAGAGTTTACATTGTCCAAACTCACGTCTCAAGAAGATATCTTTGGCAACTAGTAGCAGAAAAGTGAGGGATGGAATTATTTTGACAGGCTGAGAATGGGAGGGTTGTGACAACTTTACTGTTCAGCCAATGTTTAATGCATGTCTCTATGCCTATTCATTTATGCAAACCACAAATACTTATTAGTTCATACTGTACCAGTCATTGCCTGTTTGCTCTCAGATCTCTTCCCTGTCCTTCTCCTAAAAACAGTTTCGTGTTTATCCTTGTCAACTATCTTCCAGCAAGAATGGCCAGTGGGAGGCACTGGCAAGAGACTGGAGGTCGAGAAGTAAGGAGAAGCCAGATTCTTTTTGCTGGCCCTCTCTCTCTGTTTTGAGCATCATTTTCCTATAGTGGTTCCAGCTCCCCATCAGACAGCCCTTCCCTCCAGGGCCCTTGCCAGTCCCAGCCATGGGACAGCCTCAGCCTCTGATTCTGGTGACACCATCCCTCTCCTGTGTCCTTCAAGCCCTCGTGGTAGTAGCATTCAGCTTCTCACCTCTGTGCATTTCCTGTGTAGTCAATTCCCTGTTTTAAATTCCCTCTTTGAAATGCCCAGGATGATTTTGTTGTACTTGGTAATAAGGATATCACAGTGGGCAAGACAGGCTCCATTCCAGATCTCATGGAGCTCATAGTCTATCAGGGAAAACAAATGTTAAACCAATCATCAGTAGCATGATAAGTATTTCAAAAGAGAAGTATATAAGAACATACAGCAGAGAGACCTAACCTAGAATAAGAATAGTTCTATAGGTGACACTAGAAACCCTAAGTCAATGGATCTTTACACAAAGACATAGCCCCATGAGCTGTGGCTGCAGCACAGCAAGTTTTAATGCTACCTCTCACCCTTCCCGGATCCAGCAGGGGAGAAAGAAAGGGTCCCTAGTGAAAGAAGAAAGTCAGGGGTTTCAAGCAGGATTCAGTGCACAGTCGTGGCAGAGAAGCAGAGATGGAGTTATTCCGGCAGCCTTCAGGGGTCCAAGAAAATTAGGCTCTGCCTGGTCCAGGCAGGGCAGAAACCAGAATCTTGGAGGAATGTATTGTCCCCCTGGCAACCTCCAAAGCACAGGAGTCAGGCAATGTCCAGGCCAAGCCTGATTCAGAGAAAATGCCTTCCCAAAGATTTAAGCTCCAACATTCCAGTATTTTCCGGGCCTCCTCCCACCCTAGCACTGCCCCCAGCAGGCGGACAAGCCAGCTGTGCTCTTTTGTCCCAACAGGTTTCTACCCGTGCCTTGGTGAGCTCATGGCACTTTCATCCTCTCCATCTACCTCTCCATCCTGAAGAATTCCAGATTTACTCAACACCTTGACTCCTCTTGTCAAATCATAAAAGCTCTGGATTTATGTATCAGATGGGAGAGGCATACTCTCTTCACTTTTGCCACTTAAATCACTGTTTACCAGACCTAAAGTGTGTTTTTTAAATGGAGGTTTTCCAATTTCATACTATAGAGGAAAATCATGACTCAAATGCACGGCCGTTCAGAGCCACCCCTCCTTGCAGGAGCTCCCAGTGTGGAAGGAGGGAGAGAGCAAAGTTTGAGGATCCGCTTCCCCCTCCCAGCTCACTGCCTACTGTAGGTCAATACTGGAACTTAGCACATCTAAAAACGTTGTAACTCAGCATACTACCACCCACAGGTCTCTGGTCTCTCCTTCAAACTCCAATTATACTTAGTCTACACCATCAAAACTCATGACTCAGGAAGCCATTATGGGTCAGTTGTGGCAACTAAGGCAGGCCAAGAAAAGGAGGGAGCTCAGGTGTTGCTTGAGACCCTGGCACGGGGGCCTGGAGCAGCCCTTCTCAATCTGGGTTCCATGAGAGAACGAAACCCTAAGGCATCTATTATATGTAATGAGTTAACTTGTCTTATCTCTTATGCTTCCGGAATGGTACCAGCTATGTACCGTCCTTGAGAGAACTGAGAAAACAGTCACTCTCATAATATTCTATAAACTTTCATTCTCTCCTGGAACCCTTGTTGAGAAAGCCTGGCCCAACAGCAGAAGCTGGTCCCAGTAATGCTTTGGTCACTCTCTTGAACCTGTCTGATTCAGAGGATCATACACGAATGATTCCACCCAGGGGAATTCCCCGGCGGCCCAGTGGTTAGGACTCGGCACTCTCACTGCTGGGGCCCCGGGTTGGATCCCTGGATGGGAACTAAGATCCCACAAGCTGCAGGGTGCAGCCAAAAAAAAAAGTTCCACCCACAAGCATTAGCACAAGTTGGGGAGGAGGGATGTTTATTTTAAGAATATGGGTATTAAAGCATAGTGAGAGAACATGGACAAACAACAGAGGAGCCTCCAAGAAGTCCACACCTGGGTCTCCTGATGGCCTTTTATTGTCCCTCTGACCATTCAACTAACCTAACCCATCCAATTTTAACAGAAGATGATCGAAGAATTAAACCTATTTTCATCTGGGCAGGATCCCCTTTGCAGAGTCCATTTTCTGGAATTATCTCCACACAAAACCCTACTCTCAGCCATGGGTGCTAAGCTCAATGGGAAGATAGGAGACTAAGTCCCACAGCATGAGGAGGGGGTGGGGCATGGAGGGAAGATGCTTATTATCTGCCCACTGTCTCCAGGGTTCCACCACCTGGGGCAAGAGAGAGCCTCCCCATGGGGCAGATGCAGTGGAAAGGGTGGAAAGGAGATGCAAATAACACTTAGCTGAGTACTTTTTTAAACTGTTGTTTTCTAGGTGTTTCATTGACATGTCCGATCTCTGCAGCTAGATTGTAAATTCCTTGAGCGCAGGGACCAAGTTTATGCTGTAAATCTTTAATCTACTACAGTGTTCAGCCCAGTGCTTCTCCTACAGATGCTTCATCAGCATACTGTTGATTAATTAGAATCTGCTTTGGTGGGAAAAAAAAAAAAGGTGTATCCTTGCAACAATTACAGTGTAAGGTTTATTTGAAAGTACTGGATGAATATGATAAGGTTTAAAACATTGAATATGGGACTTCCCTGGTGGCGCAGTGGTTAAGAATCCACCTGCCAATGCAGGGGACACGGGTTCGAGCCCTGGTCCGGGAAGATCCCACATTCCACAGAGCAACCAAGCCAGTGTGCCACAACTACTGAGCCTGCACTCTAGAGCCCGCGAGCCACAACTACTGAGCCTGTGCTCTAGAGATCGCATGCCGCAACTACTGAGACCATGTACTGCAACTACTGAAGCCTGTGCACCTAGAGCCCATGCTCAGTAACAAGAGAAGCCACTGCAATGAGAAGCCCGCGCACCGCAATGAAGAGTAGCGCCCGCTCGCTGCAACCAGAGAAAGCCCACACGTAGCAACAAAGACCCAGCACAGCCCTAAATAAATAAATAAAACATTGACTACTTGTGTGCTATTAGACAAGGATCTCCCCACCTCACCCCGTACTGGGCCTCATAGGAGCCACCCACCCCACCCTGGACATCTGACAGAGAAGCCTGAATAGGGGAGAAGTTCATCACCACTGAAACTGAGCAGAGTTTCCCCTGGAGACAGAGCCCAAAGACTTCTTTCTCACCTAACTTTCTAGGAATGGCAGGCCAGACAGAAACTGAGGACAAAACTGACCCCCACCCCACCCCATCTTCCTTCCACTCCCGCTCTGCTACCAAGAGTCAAAGGTCTCTCTCACCCACCCCCATGTGAACACCCCTTTCATGCTGGACTTCAGAGTCTCACCAACAGTCCAGGTTTGGTACTCCCAGTCAGGAATCAGCATGTACTGCCTAACCCTGGGGTCTCAGCTCAGCCTCAGGATGAGGCAGGAGCTGGCACTCCTCCATGGTCTTGGAGCCTGTGAGATCTGACTGCCCACTTTAGGCTAAGTCCCACAGGGTCCTGAGCCCCACGTGGCTCTCAGACTGGTCAGCCAGGAACTTGGAGAGTCAACACCTCGGAGAGATATGGTACTGACTCTCATACCCCAAACACACATAAAATTGATTTAGTCTCAAAAGCCAATGGACTCAGTCTGGGTAGGGAACAAGCCCTTGCAGTGATAAGAAAAAGTTGTCCATGATCCATACCTCCTACCTGGAGTAATAATCAGAAGGCAGCAGAGTGAGCGTGGAATCAGGAGAGATCTGAGGGTCCTCCAACCAGACCTTGACCGTGCTGACGAGCAACCACTCCCCACACTGCAGCACACCTTCGGGGTAAGCAGACTGTCACATCGACCAGAAAGCATAAGCTGAGGTCGCCTCCTTTTTCCTTAATCATGCCATTGGCTTTTCAACATATTTTTGTTGTTTTCTAAATATGGAACCAATCTTACATCATATGTACTGACAAATAGGGATCTTCAGCTGACACGAGGATGGCAGGGCTTGAAAGGTTTTCCTGGGAAGACGGGTGTCTTGCCCTCTCCCCTGCACTGCCTTCCAGAACTCATTGTCACCGTACTTTGGGTATTGGTGCTCTCTGCCTTCCACTCATGGCCTCCAGTGGATTCCTGCAGCCAGGCCTGCCCCAGGATTCCTGCAGATCTGACCCACAGAGACTTGTCTGACCTCTTAGCTGGGTCTCATGGGTTGTTAGTGAGTGTGTGTTGTGCTCTCTTTCCTTTTTAACTGCACTGTCTTTGGAGGTAAATGCAGAGCAATTCTGAACACCCCACTCTCCCCATCTAAGCCAAGCCTAGGGCCAGAGTTCTGGGATGGCAACCCTGCCACGTGGTCAGGCACACCATCTGGCTCTGCTACAAGACAAACTTGGTCTTCCTGCTTCTACTAGTCCACAAAAAATTAATAATCAACCATCATGACCTTTATACCACATTTATCAACCTTAGCAAAGGGAAATCTGGACTTTGAAAGCTAATTGACAGGCTTGACTGCCCAAAGAAGTTCAAAGAACAGCTTAGCCAGTTGTGTCAAAGTTGATGGCATTTCTCTAGACACGTGACTAAGATATTTTTTATCCAGTATATTTTAAGTCGCTGCGCTCAAACAGGCAATAAGACCTGGAATCTGATCTGTAGTTCTGATCCTGGGGCGTCCAGGAGACTTTCCAGCTCTATGAACCATACACAAATAGAAAGACAGTTTAATGTGGTAAAGGACAGTGGCTTTCAAACTTGTTAGCTTCATAGTAAGAAATGCACGTTATATGGCAACCCAATACACAGACACACAGAGAGACAGACAGACACACACACACACATATACACACACACACACCCCTCCACATAACTGAAACAAAAGTTTCTTGAAACAATACTGCCTTAGAGGAAGATGCATGTGAAAGTAATTTATTAGGAAATATTTCCAGGGGAAAGAGAGGAATGAGGAAGGTGGACCAGGAAGGGGCCGAGTAAGGGTGCTATATCAAGCCAAGTCACACGGAGGATAATTCTGACTCATTCCCACAGAGGGCTTGGGGGGCACTGTGGGTCACAATGACTTGCAGTCAAAATCATCCCAATGAGAGGGCAATAGAGCTGGAGTGTGTACATCCCCGTCTCCAACAGTCATTGGCCGAGGGCCATGCACACTGGAATTCAGCTGATGTGCACAGAGGATAAAGAGACTGAAACTAACACGACATTGTAAGTCAACTATACTTCGATAAAATTTTTTTAAAAAAAGATTCTTTCCAGGAATTCCCTGGCATTCCAGTGGTTAGGACTCCACGCTTCCACCGCAAGGGGCATGGGTTCGATCCCTAGTTGGGGAACTAAGATCCCACAAGCCATGCAGTGAAGGCAAAAAAAAAGACAAAAAAAGTTTCACTCCTAGACCAAACTCTAAAAAAATTTTTTCTTAAAAAAGGTAAAGGGGATAGCCAGGACATGGAAGCAACCTAAGTGTCCATCAACAGATGAATGGATAAAGAAGATGTGGCACATATATACAATGGAATATTACTCAGCCATAAAAAGAAATGAAACTGAGTTATTTGTAATGAGGTGGATGGACCTTCTTGTTATGTTCATGAGTACTTAAGATATTCTTATTTATAGAATATTGAACTTTCTTATATCTAAATTTAAAAACCTGACCCCATATATGCACTACCAAATGTAAATTAGATAGCTAGTGGGAAGCTGCCGCATAGCACAGGGAGATCACCTCTGTGCTTTGTGACCATGAGAGGGGTGGGATAGGGAGGGTGGGAGGGAGGGAGACGCAAGAGGGAAGGGATATGGGAACATATGTATATGTATAACTGATTCACTTTGTTGTAAAGGAGAAACTAACACACTATTGTAAAACAGTTATACTCCAATAAAGATGTTAAAAAAAAAAAAAAGGTAAAGGGGGACTTCCCTGGTGGTCCAGTAGTAAAGAATCTGCCTTCCAATGCAGGGGATGTGGGTTTGATCCCTGTTCAGGGAACTAAGATCCCACATGCCGCAGGGCAACTAAGCCTGCGCCACAACTATTAAGCTCGCGTGCCTCAACGAGAGAGCCCGCATGCCACAAACTACAGAGCCCACGCACCCTGGAGCCCACGCACCCCGGAGCCCGCACACCACAACTAGAGAGAAGCCTGAGTGCTGCAATGAAGAGACCACGCGCAGCGACGAAAGATCCCACATGTCTCAACAAAGATCCCGCGTGCTGCAAACTTAGTTGCAGTTGACCTGACACAACCAAAAAAATAAAAAAAAAAATAAAGAAAATAAAGAAATATTTAAAAAAAGAAAAGGTACAGGAATCCCAGGTGACATGGTCACAGAAGGGACAGCACCTGCTCCAAACACCCTAAACGTGAGTGATAATCTGTGATGTTTTCTACTCTGGTTTTGCTTTGCTTTGTTCTTTAACTTGTTGGCCATGGGTTTGAATATCAGTGCAGCCACTTATGAGCTATTATTTAACCTGTTTGAGGTTTTTCCTCATTCCTAAAATGGGAATAACTGTATCAACTTTGTTCATTGTGGTGAAAATCAGAATCGATATAGATATCCCTAGCAAACAGTAGGTGTTCCACTTGTAGCTATTATGATTAAAAAATATATCTTCAAAATGCCTGGAAAAAGTAATACAAAAATGTCTGTATGTTCTTGACGTATTCAAGACATGCGTGCATAAAA
This sequence comes from Physeter macrocephalus, assembly GCF_002837175.3. Lineage (NCBI taxonomy): Eukaryota > Metazoa > Chordata > Mammalia > Artiodactyla > Physeteridae > Physeter > Physeter macrocephalus. Next base: position 107,659,227 of record NC_041224.1, on the reverse strand, counting down.
ACACCAGTGGTGGAGTATGGGCTCCTTTGCAGAGATACAACGGGCATCTGCACATATATTCACCACCTCCTGACTCCACGCCTTAGCTCTTTATTCCCTTTGACTAATGTGGCTCATTGTCCAAGCTTTGTCTTAGATGTCCCTCTTTCATGAAGCCTTTCCAGACCACCCCAACTAAAAACACTCTCTCCCTCCTCTGAATTGACATGCTATTCTATTTGAAATTATTTTATAAAACTTTTTCCACTTTCCTTTCACCTCTTTGCAGTATCTATTAAAATCCTGACACGGGAACAGATAGACAAATCAATGGAATGAAATAGAATCCAGAAATACGTTCAAATACATATGGGAATAATAAAAATAATCAAGGCATAGAGGGATAATACAAACAGTGCTGAGATAACTGATTAACCCTTTAGGAAAAAAAATTAACCTGGATCTCTACCTCACTTCCCATACAAGAGCAAATATCAGATGGCCCAAAGATTTTAACAGACACACACTCACACACACACACACGCACAAAACCCACATTGACTAACTATAGGAAAACATGAGTGAATTTTTTATATTTTTGGAGTAAGAAAGGCCTCTCTAAGCATGCCATAAAACTTAGAAGCCATAAGAGAAAAGATAAATAAGTTTGATTCCATAAAAATTTAAAACATCTACATGACATTAAAGACATAAACTCCAAAGTCAAACTGGGAAAAATATTTGCCATACGTGACAGTCACATGGCTAATTTCCTTTCATGAAGTGTTTATAAGAATAAATAAGAAAACAATAAAAGTGGACAAAGGACATGAACAAGTAGTTTATGAAACAAGAAATACAAATGCCTGTAAACATATGAAAAATAGTCTTAATAAAGAAATATAAATCGAAAATAGTTTTTTCGCCCAGATTGGCAAAAGTTAAAATGTTTGGTGAAACTGAGCGCTATGAGGGTGTGATGAAATGGATACCATCACACAGAATTGCCTTCTCAGGAAGGGTGTCTGAGACTGGAATAGGGCACAGTTTGTCTGGAGGGCAATTGGCAATTTCTCTCAAAATGTCAAAGGCACATACCCTCTGCCCTATTGCTTCAACTAGTTGTTTGGGCCCGTACAAACAAGTTCTCCTACCTAAGTGAACAAAGATGCTATTGCAACATCATATTTATTGGCGATGTCAACTACAATTGCCACTCACCATGGGCACTCGCCATCCACCTCTACAAGGATTAATCATGCACTGCTGCAGCTGCTGACTTTCAACACCCCCTGAAAAGTGTGGAGGGTGGAGAGCAGAGATGAGGCCCTCTGTGCTCTGGGAAAAACTGGCAGAACAGGTCTTCAGAGAGTTAGATATTTTCAGGAGCTGATTTTATGAGCCCAATTCTTGTGTCTCCTCGTACCTAGAAAAACACTAAAATCCTTCATGGTGACATCTGCTCCTCGTGACTAGCAGTAACCTTCACACGACTAGCAGAAAACTTCTACAAAAAATATGTGCTTGATTGCATGTTTTCCCCCTTCACCAAAATCACATATATACTGACTTTCCCCCCTACGTCCTTGGAGCAGTTTCTCAGAGCTATCTGAGGACTGTCTCCCAGCCCTCATTTTGCCCTCAATAAAACTTAACTCTCAAGTTGTGCAATATTTCTTAAGTCGACAGAGAAAAGGCATAAACAACTGAAGTGGGCTTCAATGGGTAACTGATAAATGATTGTCTATCCAGATAATGAAAGAAGGAATAATGATGAAGTATGGACTGCTGGTCAAAGATCTCCAACACAGGGACTTCCCTGGTGGTGCAGTGGTTAAGAATCCCCTGCCGATACAGGGGACGTGGCTTCGATCCCTGGTGCTCGAGGATCCCACATGCCACGGAGCAACTAAGCCCGTGCACCGCAACTACAGAGCCTGCGAGCCACAACTACTTAGCCCACGTGCCACAACTACTGAAGTCCACATGCCTAGAGCCCATGCTCCACAACAAAGAGAAGCCACTACAATGAGAAGCCCGTGCGCCGCAACGTAGAGTAGCCCCCGCTCGCAGCAACTAGAGAAAGCCCGCGTGCAGCAACGAAGACCCAACACAGCCAAAAAAATAAAAATTAAATTAAAAATAATAATAATAAAATTTTAAAATAAAAAAAAAAAGATCTCCAACACATGCCAACAAGCTAGGGAATGTTCATGCACTGACACACACAAATGAGTGCCCATAAAAAATGATGGACACCAAATAAGTTATAGTCTATAGTCTAGTTAACAGCATTGCATCAATGCCAGTGTCCTGGTCTTGACATTGTACTACAGATGTTCCCACTGTAAGATGTCACCATGGGGGACGTTGGGGGAAGGGTACATAGGGACTCTTGTATTACTTTTGAGTTTATAATTACTGTGAGACTATAATTACTTCTAAATAAAAAGTTTAAAAAAAACCACAAGGTGCAGAAAGTGTGTATTGTGTGATTTCTTGGTTTTTTTTACAAAATATCAAAAGGTAAGAACAGTCCCTTTGTCATTAAATTCAAAATGAGTGAAAAAAGCATATGTAACTAGAAGGACAAACCCACCCACCCCCTTCACTCCTAAGGGTTTGCTTGAAACAGAAGGATAAGAAATTCTTAAAGTACCCCTACTTCCTTTGCAGAGATTAAAAAGAATGCATGCTGCTCAAGAATTTGATCTGGCCCAACAAAGAGAGAGCCCTCAGAAGCAGATTGCTCTGTCCTTTCAGCAAGGTTTGTGATAGGCCTTATTCATTTCATACCACAGGCCTCTTATGCTGCTCTAAAAGCAGGACAGGGAAGTGAAACTGCTTTGCATAATAATGACAAATGTTATCTCCTGAGAGGGCAGGCTGGCACCTCTAGGGAAATGGTTCACTTTCTTTTGTGGATTTAGACTGCCTTGTCCCTAGGAATTGTTGATGGTTCTTGGAAGGGGTATGTGTGTGTGTGTGTGTGTGTGTGTGTTCAGTTGATCCAGAAATTTACAGGAAAATGAAATACTTCGGGGGCGGGGGGCGGGTAGGGAACATTTCTTCATCTCATACCAGCGGAGAGATCTCAAGGAAAACATGTGGAGCTCCGGGACTGGCCTTGCACTACTGTGCTGGCCTGACACTGCCAAAGCCCACCGTGCAATTTTCTACTCAAGCCCCCACAGAAAAATTCCCTAGGAATTGTCCTAGGAATTGTTGATGGTTCTTGGAAGGGGTATGTGTGTGTGTGTGTGTGTGTGTGTGTTCAGTTGATCCAGAAATTTACAGGAAAATGAAATACTTCGGGGGCGGGGGGCGGGTAGGGAACATTTCTTCATCTCATACCAGCGGAGAGATCTCAAGGAAAACATGTGGAGCTCCGGGACTGGCCTTGCACTACTGTGCTGGCCTGACACTGCCAAAGCCCACCGTGCAATTTTCTACTCAAGCCCCCACAGAAAAATTTAAACTGGCAGGAACTGTAGTTACAGAGGATTCTTGCTTCAGAGTGCCCTGATGCTCTGATCTGGGGGGGAAGGGACAGATCCTCTAGGAGAACATCCCCTGTATGTTGAGAGTGGGGTTTTGCACTGGAAGGATTCTGAAGGAAAGAAACTGTGAGTCCCCAGCAGAGCAGATGCCTGGTTGTGATAGGGACAGAGTAAAGGGACAAAGTAGGTGATTAAATAGTTAATCTCACTAGGGGATTGTAAGCAGAAAAAAGTATGGGACACCCCTGTAAATTAATGATTACTCAAGAAAGCAGATTTGCTTAACCACAAAGCCTAACAGGCTTGCTTAACAACAAAACCATGCAACAGAAGCACAAGACATGCCCCAAAGCAATAAAACAATGGTGGCATGAGACCCACATCCTGCCCAGTGAGCTCAGTAAGTTAATGACCCTTAAGACATGCTCTCTGTACACATAAAAAGCAATAGTTTATGGAAAGGTGACACTTCAAAGTGAAAGACTCTCATTGTACTGAGACCTAAAATAATTTTTTCATAGTGCCATGATAGTCCTAGCTCGACCATGTAGGGACAAAAAAACTCCCCTGCCCAACCTGGAGGAGGAGCATGACATCTACTTAAGAATGAGGAGGAAGGTGGTCTTTTCACCCTCCCCACTTTTCCTTTGATTATAAAACTGTAGCCCACTAAGTTCTCAGGCAGCACCTCTTGCCCACCCACTTGTAAGCCTCACAAGCGTCTGTTCTAATAAATCACTTCTTATCTATCACTTTCCCTCTGGCTTCTTTCTGCGTTGAGACATAAAGGACTGGAGCTCCTTGGAGGCCCCCCAGTACGGCACCTGTCGGTTTCAGATGGAATTAGGAGACCAAAGGGTTTAGTCGGAGTGAAACAAGAGGGAAGGGGACAGGACACAACCTTTGAAAGAATGACATAGCCCAAGGGCATGACATAACCTGATTAGAACCAAGTGGGCCCAAGATGGCAGACAAGTCAACTTCCACTAGACCTTGTGCCTCAGTATACGCTCACTGTAACACATCAGCAAGCTAAATGACACACCCACAGGTGCCATGACAGTTCTAAGGTGACCATAAGGATCAAAAAGTGGGTGGTGGCCCAATTCCTGGAAATCCCCGCCCCTTCCCCGAAATAGCTGGAATATTCCTCCCACTCATTAGCCTATGAAATTACCCACCCTATAAAAACTGACAACCCCATACCCTGGTGCCTTTCTCACCTTCTGAGATGGCCCACACTCTGTCTGTGGAATGTGTTTCTCTCTAAATAAATCCACTTCTTACCTATCCCTTTGTCTCTCACTGAATTCTTTCTGCGATGAGACATCAAGAACCTGAGCTTCATTAAGTCCTGAAACCAGGTGTGTGATGTCAGTTGGAAGACTGTGGGTTTTGGCTGGGTTCGAGTCCCTGCTGCGTGGGTTCAAATCCCAATCTGAGGTGCATGGTTTCAGGAGTAACATCTGTGAAAGGAAAAGGGAGGAAGCAGGATTGAGAAGGAGGATCTGTGAGACCCTGAGATGCAGATCTGACCAACGCCAGCCCAATAGGAAGCTCCAAAGCAAAGATGGCCCCTTAGAGGAGCCCCATGTTAGGCAGAAGTGGTGAGGTTCTTGTACCACCACCCTGCTCAGTCACTGGCTGGGGCCACCCTTGGAAGGAGTTAACTGCCAGCTGGCAGCTGACAGCTAATCAGCTGGCAGCTGACTCCCAGCAGCCAGAGCGAGTCCTTTCTAGAAGGAGGATCTGAGCTGTTATCTGCATCTCCACATCTGCCACAGGGCTTGTCTCTGAGGGAGGAAAAGGGGGAAACTCCACCACCACTACCACCCCTTCCCAAATACAACAGAAGGAAGCAATCCTGGGCATGAGGGAAAAGAGAAGCCGATGCCTGTCTTGTAAGAACTTCTGCCTGTTTCTGTACAGAGTTCCTGAAAAGAACCTGTACAAACACTGGGTGGATGATTTCTGAACAGTGTTCACAAACAACTGCCTGAATACAGGGCAATCGGGAAAAACTTTTGAAAAACTAGAAACTGAATAAGCTATAGAGTTATGAGATTCTAGATAGAGCAATATCTCACAAAATTAATAATCCATTACCTGTAAATAGGAAGAGACTGTGTCGGTCTCTGGCACCTACAGATACATTCACTGTTTTTGTTTAGTTTTGTTATCTGTTTGTTTTAGTAAATTTGTTGCCAACATTTAAAAATTAAATATTTCATATTAAAACCCAGATTTCTACCTTCTGTTTAAAATTCCTAAGATCGGGACTTCCCTGGTGGTCCAATGGTTAAGACTCCACACGCCCAATGCAGGGGGCACCGATTCGATCCCTGGTTGGGGGAACTAAGATCCTGCATGCTGCACAGCGCGGCCAAAAAAAACAAACAAACAAAATAAATAAATAAAATTCCTAAGATCTGGCAATGCTGGGCTGGCCTTGTCAATGACAAACATGCATGAAACTAAGTGCGCCTCAGGTCTGCAAGCTGCAGGTCAGGAGTACCCACCGATCCCCATGGATTCCCAGCCACTGAGGCCAAGGCACGCTACCTCTTATCACTCCGAGCTTACGCCATCACCCACAGTTTAAACCATTCTATCAATACATACAGTGTATAAGAGGGAAGGGCAGCAGGTAAATTCAGTTTATTTAATTTATTTATTTATTATTTTGACTGCTCTGGGTCTTTATTGAGGAACACGGGCTTCTCTAGTTGTGGCGCAGGGGCTCTAGAGTGTGCGGGCTTAGTTGTGGTATGTGGGATCTTAGTTCCCCAACCAGGGATTGAACACAGGCCCTCTGCATTGGGAGTTTGGGGTTTTAACCACTGGACCACCAGGGAAATCCCTAAATTCAGTTTAGAAAAACCAGTTCCTTCAGAACCGGTTAAATCTCTTTTAAGTTCATTTGACCATAGCCATCAATTGAAAACATTTGATCCAGGATACAAATGTATTTGCACCAAATACAAAATATATATACATCCAAGGTTGTTCATTGTAGTGTTGTTTGAAATGGCAAAACACTGGAAGCTACTTAAACGTTCTTGGGTCGGAGACTGGCTAAATAAATTATGGAATATCCACACAATGGAATACTGTACAGCTATTTTTCAAAGGGAGAGAGAGAATAAAGGTGATCTATTGTGTACCACTCAGAACAATCTCCAAGAATGTATTTTAAGAAATGAAAGAGAGAAGTGGGGAAAAGGAAGAAAGAAAAGAAACAAGCAATTTGAAGGACATTATGTATAGTGTTATTCCATTCATGGGAAACATTTTAAAGGGAAAATATGCATGTAAATGCATAGGAAACTTCTGGAAGGATGATACACAAGACCAAGAGCTATATGGTGAGCAGGTAAAAGAAGCATAGGGAAGAGTTACTTTTTTACTTTTCACTCTATAACCTTGTATCTCTTTTAAAAATTGTGAACATGTGTCATTTTTGTAATTTAAAAAATAATGATTAAAACAAAAATGAATTGATGCAGAAAGTAAAATTCCAATTAAGAGACAATTAATTTCCAAGAAAACTGTCATTCTCTAACAACGTCAGAAAAATTAAAAGTAGCTATTCAACATTGACAGCAGGTCAAGCTGTCATAACTCACTTTGATTTCACATATAGAAATAAAACTGCCTACCTCACTGGATAAGACACATTCAATAAAATTTATAAAAATCACCCAACAGTTGTCGGCACTTAGTAAGTATTCAATAAAAGTCGCTGTTATCACACAGCCCTCCTACACCACCCAAGCCTGACTTGTGTCAATATTGCATGAGTCAATGACCAATGTGGAATGGCTATTGCAAGATGCAAGACTTAAATTCCAACCCAGGTGAATTTCCTTCCAGACTGCAGTCAGCTGATAAATGGAATATTTATATATGGCATATTTCCTGCCATATCAGTAAACAAAGGATGTCACAGTCATCAACAATTGTAGCCCTCCAACATGAGCCGGTGAGCCTTGAGGAAACTCAGGGCTGAAAAGAATACCATCTAGCAGCCAAGAGACCGCAGCCACTCCCTACGGTGAGACCTGAGGAAACTCAAGATATGAAAACACAGGATATCGGTCCCAGATAGCTGAGGTGCATATCAAAGGAATGATTTCAGTGAGCCCAGACTCTTGCATCTTCCCATACATAGAAAAGCGCTAAATTACTTAACTTGAGATAGCTGGTTTTCTTTCATTAACAATAATCCTTTGACATTCCCGACTACCTGCCCTTTGTTGCAGAACTCCTATATATCCTGGCTCCTCCCTCCACTCACCTCCTTGGAGCCGTTTGTCAGAGCTATCTGAAACGCTGTCTCCCGGGCTGCAGTCCTCATTTTGCTCCAAATAAAACTTAACTCACAACTCTCACGTTGTGCGTTTTTTGTTTTAGTCAGCAGTACTAGGTCTTCTCTACTCAATCTACACAATTGCCCTCATGATTTATAAAGTCCAACAGTTTTAAATAGTACCTGCTCTCTACTGCTTAATCCTAAATCTATACCCATAGACCTGGCCTCTCCTGGGAACTCCTGCAAATAAAACTTAACTCACAACTCTCACGTTGTGCTTTTTTTTTTTTAAGTCAACACAGCCCTTGAAGAAGATGGGAGTGTAGTCCTCAGTCATGGAGGCATTTCCTTAAGATCTGCAGATGGTACCACCTCCATACAAGAACAACCCCATTACCTATTAAAATCCCCATTTCAAAGAGACTCCTACACACATATGTATTTCCCCCAAAGATTTCCTACCCTCATCTCCAACAAACCAGCTTGATGAGTAGTAGAAGCTGGAGACTCCCACTCTTCTTGCCTTCCCTCTACCCTTTTCTGTTCACAGATCCCCTCCCTAAAGTCCCCTGTGTTCTCCCAAAAGAAATGGTGCTGGAGGCCAAATATCAACCCCGCCCAGACAGGGAGGGGCCATGTGATGTTCACGAGCTCACAGGCCAGAATTCTCTTTTCCCCAAACCCTTTGCTCTTTAGGGTGTGGTCTCCCTCAGCCTCCCACTGCAACCTCAACCCCTGGATCTGGCTGCCCACCTCTGGACAGGAGGTGAAGAGAGATCAAATACGCCCTGCAGGCCTGTCCCTTTGAACTAAAACCCTGAGAGGCTCTGCTCCAGGCCTCCTACATCCCCTCCCCCAGCCCCGCAGGCAGGTGCAGAGCACTGGGAAGGGTTCCCACAGTGCATTAGCTCTGAACAGGTCAGGAAGAAGAGTGTCATGCTATCCAGGCTCTGTTGTCAATAATTCATGAGGTTCAGACTGAGGGGCACCAGTCAGAGAGTCGGTTTTCCCCAGACATGGGGAAAATTAGACTCAAACTCTCTTATCTCATCAGGATGAGCTGAGTACCACAGCTGTTAACATCTAGTTTGAGGAATAAACTATAGATCCAGTGCATGCTTGTTATATCATTCGCTGCTCACACACCCCCTTTTGAATGCTGAAATCCTTTCTGGCTGCTCAGTTGACCTACACGTATACTAAATGAATCTTTAGCAAGTATGAATTTTATTAAGCAGCGATCCCCAGAACTGAATTTCACAAACCAGGATTCTCTCTCTTCTAATTGTAGGGACTGACATCGGGTTGCCAGACTGGTGATTTCACCAACTAACAACACTTTTCTCAACCTACCCATCTGCTTTCATCATCTTCTCTTAACAAAAAGACTAACACCAAAAAAAAAAAAAAAAAAAAAAAGGAGCAAAAGCATATCCCAAAATAAAGGACTACCTGTTAAGTTAAATAAGCTTAGATTTATGAAACACTATATTGTCTTTTTCTCTTTTTGCCTTGAACTAGTGAAAACTTTGCCATGGATCTGCACAACTTCTCAGGGTGGCATTTGGAGGCCACTGGGTTAAACCAATTCAGATGCTGACACTGGGTCTGTCGGGGCCTTTCTACAGTGTACCATAAGCCATACAGATTTATTAATTTTCCCAGAAACCCAAGAGGGAGATCATTTCAGCCCACTTGGCAGAGCAGAGGCTGAAGTCTCAGACACAGAATTTATAGCTGGAGAGGACCTTATCCATTATTACTCCAGCACCCTCAGTTTACAAACGAAGAAGCTGCAGCGGCCATAATAATTACTTTATGGTGGCAATAATTACTCATGTGTTTAGTAGTTTACAGTTTATAAAGTGCTTTTACATTCAACAAATATTTATTGAACTAGGATGGAGGCTAAGACCTGGGGACATAGTGATTATGGAGAACTTGAGTGCTCCTGAGTTCTCCGAATTTCCACCACTTGTTGGGGGACTCTCTAGCATCCTTGCTACCACTTAGGCCTGAAAATGGAGAAGTCCTCTTGCAGTGGAGGGTATAAGAGATCCTGTCCTGTCAGGATCTTTCATTCTGCACACTGGTTACCACTGGTGATCAGAATCTGCCCTCCAGGCCTGTGGGGATGGAGGAGAACTTGAGCCAGAGTGAAGGGCAGGGCAGGCCTACCCAGCTGCTTCCCACTTCCTGTCTCTCCCAGGCTGCTGCAGCCTCACCTGAGACCCTCACGTGGTGGGCTCCATGGGGGCTACGGGCCTCACCCCCATGGTCAATCTCAAAACATTTGCCTTCCTGTGGGCTGTCACAAATGTGGACCCAGACTTTCTTGGAAAACAAAGTCCATCTTGAGGTTCTGGGAAGCAAAAGCAACCAACTCAAAGTCCCCTCTCCCCCAAGAAAAGACGTGGGCAAGCAGATGTGGAAGGAGGGGCGGGAGGACAGGAAAGTCTACGGACTCCCGGAGGCGGGAGCAGCCCTACAGGGAACCGGAACCGACGGAACCTCCCCACACCGGCTGGCCGAGGCGAGCCGGGGACTGAGGGGCGCCGCGGCCACAGCCGGCTCCCTGCGCCAAGGGCCCGCGCGGAGCAGGACGAGCTGTTCCGCTCTAGGACTGGTGGGGAGCTGGGAGCGGGGAAGGGATCTGGCTTCCGAGCGGGCAGCCGGGCGGGGAGGTGGCTCGCCCCTCGCCCCGCCCCTCGCCCCGCCCCCCGTCACCTCTCCTAGGCGGCGCAGAACCCTGAACCGGCCGCCTCCATGCAAAAGGCAGGGCTACTGTTGGGTCCCTGTGCGCGGACGTGGAAGTCGGTGCGGATGGCCAGCTCCGCGGTGGCGCGCCGGAACCCGCTTGAGAATAAGGTGGCCCTAGTAACGGCCTCCACTGACGGGTGAGTGCCCGAGCCCGAGTCTCGGAGGCCCCCGCTGTCTGCAAACAGGTACTAACCCCTTGTCCTTGGCCTCCCGTGCCCCATCTTCAGGCCTCACGTGTGGCCAGTGTCGGCCCGGGAAGAAAGGAACTACGTGGTTGGCCGGCAGTCCCCTCGGAATCGCCTCCCCCCGGAACCTTGCAATTGCCAGCCCTCTTGTCACTGCTGCCTCTGGCTCGACTGTGCCAACTGGGTGCTGCCCGACCCCGTCAATCACATCTCCCAGGGTTCTGGGCTGCCCGGGTCAACTGGCCCCACCTAGAGGCTGGGAAGACCAGACGCCAGAAATCCAAGACAGTCCAGATTCCAAAAATCCTATCCACTGCCTGCACCGACGGTGAAAATGTTCCAGACACCCCATTTTGGCACCCCAGGAGTCTCATAGAACTGCGCCCCTTACCTAGAGGGGACACAAAAGCCATGTGTCCACATTCTTGTTTAGTTCAGTACATTTTGGCCTCTCTTGCCCAGCCCGTGTCTCACCAACCACTGTTGTCTACCCTGTTTCTCACTCCCACAGAACCCTGCTAGATGCCAGCTCTTCACAAATCTAAAATACAAATGAATGGGAAATGCTAATGGCTAAGTGCAAAATGTGTAACCCTTTCTCCCAGGGGAGTATGTAAAAAATTTACGTTTGTAACCGGAGATCCCCAGTTTCACATGTACCCCCAAACGTAACTAAAGATAGAATATTGAGATGATGTAGACTAGTAAGGAAGATATTTGGGGGTAGAGGCTTTTCTGAGTGAGACCCTCCAGTCATGGAAATAGCTGCTGCTTGTTATACCCCTAGCTCATCTCTCTCTCCTCAGTCCCTCCCTACAGGGTATGGGGCCTGTGACCTGTGGTGGCACCTGTGGAAGGTGATATCACTTCCTGGGAACCTAGACTGAAGGCCAAAACCATAAGAAAAATAAGTAAACCGGTGCCAAAAATATGCTAAGCAAGTCCATCTGTATGGTAATGGCTGTGCCGTTAACCCTATCTAACACATGGGGGTCGTACAGAGAGAAAGCTGGAATTCAAAGCCCAGGCAGTCTGATTCAGGAGCCCACGCTCTCACCCTCTTTTCCTGTACCAACTTAAAAGTCCTTATCTCTCTCTGCCCATAGGATCGGTTTCGCCATCGCCCGGCGTCTGGCCCAGGATGGGGCCCACGTGGTGGTCAGCAGCCGGAAGCAGCAGAACGTGGATCGGGCAGTGGCAACACTGCACGGGGAGGGGCTGAGTGTGACGGGCACCGTGTGCCATGTGGGGAAGGGCGAGGACCGAGAGCGGCTGGTAGCCACGGTGAGCAGCAAGGATATGGGCGCAGAGCCAGGAGGTAGCAGAAGGGAGCCAGCCTGAGCTGGCTTTCCTGGACAACACGGGTGTAATCCAAGCCAGCACTGTTAACTAAAACACAACAGTGCGATCTGCATACCCACTCCAGCCCACCAGCACATTTTTATTGTGTGCCTTTCTGTTCTGCCTCCGAGAATCATCCCATCTCAGTCAGAGAATCAAAAAACCACTCTACTGTTTCAACCCTGCATTGTGCCTTGGGGCACCCCCCCAAAAAAAAACAGCTGGTCCTGGCTTTCCAATCTAATTGGGCAGATAAAAAGGGTAAATACAATTGCAAAATAGGTATTCCCACTCTGAGCTAATAAACAATCAATCCCTGTTTTTCAGCTTATAAAGTCGAGTCTCCGGGAACGTACAGGAGGCAGCCCATCAGGTTTCAACCACCTACTGTGTGCCATGCACTTTGTTTCGAGCCTTTTGCAGGTTCTCTCCAAACAACCCAAGCAAGGCCAGGATTAGTCTCCCTGTTTAAAGACTGGTTCAGAAAGCTGTATCAACATCCCAAGGTCCCACAGTTAGTAAGAAAAGAGATGTGAGCCAACCCAGAATTGCCAAGCTACCTACAGACTACCAGGCATTTCCCCGTCAGGTCAGGCCTTAGGTGCCCACTTGGACTTTAGCCTCCAAGACAGTGTCTAAGCCAGTGTCTGAGTTGGTGCTTGGCACCAGTCTTCCAGCTGCACAAGAAAATATGAACATTTTGCAAAGGAGGCTGCTCTTCCCTAGGCTCAGGGCACACCCTTTACTTCTTGGAGTAAAAGGGAGAATCTGCCCAAGAAGGGAAAGCAAAGGATATTGTGCTAACAGAATGAAAGATGGTGAAATAATTGGGGTAATCTTAGACAAGGAGGACATGAAATGATGATAGGTGGTGGTATAGTAGACAGCATAAGGTTATTCCGTTTGTCAGGAGTCATTTGGCAAATGCTCAGATGTGCACTGGAGAGAGCCAAATGGGGGTCCAAGAAAGCCACCTTGCCTGACATAGGCAGCTGGACAGAGCCTGAGATTGAGACCTTGATCCTCAGGGTGAGGGAGCCACCTGGGATCCTGGGCCAACTAGTGACTAGCCATATGAAATGTATGTGTCCACTTAGTGTCAAAATCCTGCTGGGAAAATGACCTCTGGACCCTCATCAGGTCCACTCTACCCGTCCTGCAGCTCTGGCCCAGAAGTGGGGTTTGAACTAGACCTTGAAGAGAACGTGGGGCTGGGCAGATGGCATAGGGCTGGGATTCCAGATGACCCTGCAAAATGAGCAGACAGCCAAGGAGGGACAGAAGGGGAGAGGGGAGCATTGTGAACCCACAGCAGAGAGAGAGCACATGCTTGAGAGGGCTGGTAGGAAATGGGCCGGGTGGGAAGGATGGGGGACAGGGGCCTCCGTGGCCTCCCAAAGGAGTTTAGACGTTCTTGGAGGAAATAAGAAGCCATGTGACGTTTTGAGCAAGGTGAAAATGGTTATTAAAGGACAATAATCTGGTACTGGGAGGAAGGATATATTGGAGAAAAGAAGACTCTGAGCCAAGGACATGAGGGAGGAAGCTGATGCTGTCACTTAGGTAAGAGCAGTGGCAGTAGGGCCAGAACAGATGCGCCCGAGAGACATTTAGTGGGAACCAACCAAGATATTTTTTTTTCCTGGCCGGTGTCAAGAAATGGGAAATAGGAAGGATGAATCAAAATTGACTCTCAAGTAGTTTGAATGGCCAATGTCGAGTGGAGAATGATAGGATACTTGTTAGCAGTTTGAAATGCGTCCTGCCTATTGCCAGCCACTACCTGTGGTGAGAGAAGCTGCTGCCCTGAGGATGGTTACCCCCCAGTGGCTTCCTAATCTGCACCTCAAAGCTTCTCAAAGGTGTTGTGAGCCGAAACCAGATTAGCTGCTTCTCCACTTGATTCTACTTTAAAAAAAAAAATAGAACTTGGCTTCCCTGGTGGAGCAGTGGTTGGGAATTCGCCTGCCAGTGCAGGGGACATGGGTTCAGGCCCTGGTCCGGGAAGATACCACATGCCACGAGCAACTAAGCTGGCACTCCACAACTACTGAGCCTACGCTCTAGAGCCCGTGTGCCACAATTACTGAGCCCACAGGCCACAATTACTGAGCCCGCACGCCCAGAGGCTGTGCTCTGCAACAAGAGAAGTCACCACAACGAGACACCCGTGCACCACAGGAAGACACAACAAAGCCAAAAATAAATAAATTAAATAAATAAATTTATTTAAAAAATAAAAAATAGACCTGTCAGAACACAGAGTAGCAATCACACAATTTAGAGCAAGCCTTAGAAGACACCTGGGTGGTCATAGTAGCTTTACCATTAATTTTCCAGGGTTCTCTGTCTGTTCAGTCAAAAGCCAGCCTTCCCTCCTCTCTATGCTGATAGGCCTACAAAGAGAAGGGGACAGGATACACAGCAGAAGTGGAAAAGCGCTCCAGGCGATTCTGCTGCAACCCACTATCTCCCCACCCCCAACACACCCGCACATGGCCCAGCACACATCACTTTCTAACGCATACCGTGTTTTCCTCATCATGAAACTTACACAGAGCCAAGGCAGGTGACTGGGACTTTGTGCCAGGACATCAAAATTTAGAGAGTGCAAGAGACTATTGAAACAGGGTTGCACAGATTATGTGATTTTAAAATTTGTTAAATTTACATGTTGACAGCCCAGGCATCCCCTCAGCAGTGTGGAAGCAACTGAGCTTAGCACCTAGTTAGCAAGAATAATTAGTTAAAACAGGAGCTAGCAGATTGTTAATAACACACCTCTGTGTGCCAAATCCGGAAGCACAAAGTTGGTTGAGGGCCCATTTAGTGCCGCTTGCCCAAGGCATCAAAATTACCAATTCTGGGCCAATGCGAAGTCTGGTTGCAGCATGGCATAATGTTGGCAGATTCTGTTTGGCTACTCGTTACTCCAGCACGTGCCTTCACCACCTACTTACAATTTATTAAGGAAGTGAGATGTTGCCTCTCTTAGTTTTCCCAGTTTAAATCTCAGTTTCTGCCTTGAATCTTCCATGCCTCCAGGCCAAAAAAATAAAAGCAGGGAGTGGGGGGAAGGGAGAAATGGCATCATAACCGAGTGTGGAACTGCTTTAAGCCCAAGCCAGCATCCTCTCCAACATGGCTCTCCTGGGTAGCCAGTTTCATAGTGACCCCGACTCACTTTTGAAGGACTCTTATGAATTAGGTCTGGGTTAGAGTGTAAGTTCTGCCACCACTAACTAGCCTTGTGCCCTGAGCAAATCACTTCACCTTTCCCAGAGACCGAATGAGCAGGCCTCCTCTTCTTAGCTGGCCCTGATATATCATTACTGAGCTATATGACCTTGAGAAATTAACTTCCCTGGACCTCAGTTTCATCACCTTCACCATGAGGACATTGGGCTAGGTGATCTCAAAGGCCCGAGTGGCAACTTTCTACAGGTCTAATTTTTTATTTTTTTGGCTGCATTTGTTCTTCGTGACTGCACGGGCTTTCTCTAGTTGCGGCGAGCGGGGGCTACTCTTCGTTGTGGTGCATGGGCTTCTCATTGCAGTGGCTTCTCCTGTTGCAGAGCACGGGCTCTAGGCGCATGGGTTTCAGTAGTTGTGGCACACGGGCTCAGTAGTTGTGGCTCGTGGGCTCTAGAGCGCAGGCTCAGTAGTTGTGGTGCACGGGCTTAGTTGCTCCGCGGCATGTGGGATCCTCCCAGACCAGGGCTCGAACCCATGTTCCCTGCATTGGCAGGCGGATTCTTAACTACTGCGCCACCAGGGAAGTCCCTATAGGTCTATTTATACTTGTTTCTCCGTTCAGGTACGTGTGGACAGGCTGAGTTTGAGATAATGGTAATTCATTCAAGGAGAACTGGACAGTAAGCACCGGGAGAAATGGGGCTGGGAAAAAAGAGGAAGGGTCTAGAAATGGACTTTGAGGTGAGAGCTGAGGCCATGAGAATAAAGGAGCTCCCAAAGGGAAAGTCTAAAGAACAAAGGGTCAGTGACAGCCTCAGAAGTGGGGGCAGGAAGAAAAGACTGCCAAAGAAATGAGACGACCTTAAATGTTTTAGCAGCAGAGCTTGGGGTGTTTTGGAGAGAAAATGTTTTAAGGAAAAGAGGTCATTTTGACAACTGTTCCTAAGAAGGGATTCTTTATCGACACTGATAAACGCATTTCCCTTACTGTCCTGCAGCCCTAACTCAGACCTTACTCCTCTCTAGGCTGTGAACCTTCATGGGGGCGTGGACATCCTGGTCTCCAATGCTGCCGTCATCCCTTTCTTTGGAAACTTAATGGATGTCACCGAGGAGGTATGGGACAAGGTGAGAGGGGATGAGAGCAGCAGGGGGTGGGCCTCAGAAGACAGCACACACTCAGTCTGCTTTTAGAATGTATTTGTCAAGTGCAGTGTAAATGTGAGGAATCCTTGCAATTTGCCACACGCCTGCAGTGCACCTGGTAAAGGGCGAATGGCGGGGTGGGGGGCTTCCTCTGTCCCTGCCCTTCTCTTTCATTTCTGCTTCTCCCCAGTTTTGTCTTCACTTGCTCCTTGCTAACCATCTTCTGCCTCCCTCCCCCATCATCTCCCCCACCCCCGACCCCGTGGGCTTATCCAGGCTCTCCTTCCTGGTTTATTTCCAGAAGACAGGGCAGCTAATATGCCAATGACTAGTACGTTCAGACTTACATGCCACCCCTCCCCTTTTCAGCTGCCAAAAAAGAATGATTTTTCATTAGTTGGAAAACTTTAATAGCTGCTAGTTAAGTGAAATATCAATTCTGGTGAAATTAACTAAGTTGCCACTTTATAAAATACAGCCTTTTAAAAAGACCTGTGCTTTTTCCTTTTTAACTCCAATGTCTAGAACATCTGAGATCCAGATGTCTAAATTCAAGAACGAGAATATTAGCTTTCATGTGAATGTGTACAATTACATTATATTTATAATATATTTCACACACCTACATTCTTTAATTATAAAGCCTTAATTAAAATATTTGTCTTTCTTTGCTGAGGTTAATATTCCCACCTGATTTGAAAATGCTAAATTTTTCATGATCTCCCATGGTTTTGCTTTTTACCCTGACGTCATCCATAATTTCTCAACACTGAAGTTTAAGGATACTAAAATATTCTAGTTTATCAGTGTTTCACAGACATAGAGACCAAAGTGCCAAAATGCTCTTCAGTGAATCAGTTCCTGATTGATATTCTTCAAAGTAGAGAAACATCTTTCATGAGCAGTCTGAACAAAGACCACATGAAAATCAGTTATAAAACAAGTAATTTTTCTTTTTAGTTGGCTTCTTTTTTGAATTTTATTTTTTTTTTTATACAGCAGGTTCTTATTAGTCATCCATTTTATACACATCAGTGTATACATGTCAATCCCAATCTCCCAATTCATCACACCACCACTCCCACCACCCCGCCACTTTCCCCCCTTGATGCCCATACGTTTGTTCTCTACATCTGTGTCTCTATTTCTGCCCTGCAAACCGGTTTAGTTGGCTTTTTTTTAATATCACAGTATATCAAATCTAAATGCAATGGTTGATCCTTGATTGAACCCTGGACTTTAAAAAAAATAAGGACATTTGGGGGACAATTGGGGAAGTTTTATTATAGACAGTATATTAGGTAAAATCATGATTATCAATGTTAAATTTCTAGGGTGTGATAATGGATGGTGGTGTGGAAGAACATCCTTATTCTTTGGAAATAATGCTAAAGTCTTTAGGGCTAGAGCATTAGAATGTCTGCAACTTACTTTCCAAGGGTAAGGAAAAAACTTCATAGGTACATAGATAGGTCAAATTGTACAAAATGTGAACAGTTGGTGAATGTAGGTAAAGGATATCTGGATATTCATTGTCCTTCTATTTCAACTTTTCTGTAAGAGTGAAAATTTTCTAAATAAGAAGTTGCATGGGGGGTATGGGAGGAGACTATCCCAGCAGTGCCTGGAACAATGTAAACAAGGGTCATGCATTTGTTTTAAATTACAGATGTGGGGTTTTGATGGTAGACTATGTTCCAGCTCCCCCAGAAGTGCCTCCTCATGATCCCACTTGCCAATACATGTCCAGCCAGACAATCCATCCTGGAGGGCCAAGAGCATCTCACTCCCTAAGCTCAGAAGCCAGAAAAGTGCTGGAACAACCCCAAGTGCCTGAGGTCAGGCCACATTTCCCCTGAGAAACACGGCACACTCTGGGGCAGGTCCAGGAAGCCATCCAGTTCCGGGCTCTCCCTAGTTGGAAGACACACAGAAAATCCAGCTCAAGTCCAAGGCAGCCCTGAGAGTTCAGGCCCATTCTGGGTCAAATCATACTTAGGAAACAAGCTGAACCAGGCTCCATTCTTTCTCACCCGAACCTAATGTGTCATTCTCTAACTGAATAAACCGGGGAAAGCCACCTCTCCCTGGGCCTCGGTTTCTTCACTTGTAAGGCCAAGTAAATCATCCCTAGGATCTCTGCCAGCCCTAACAAACAGATCCTGGGAACCGCACTCTAACTCCCCATTGCCCTGCCTTCGGCAGCCCTCTTCCCTCATGCTGCAGGTTCCCTCTTCTCTCTACTGCAGGTTCTGGACATTAATGTGAAGGCCACAGCCCTGATGACAAAGGCCGTGGTGCCAGAGATGGAGAAACGAGGGTACAGAGAGCAAGAGGGAGCCTGTGTTCGATGGGGCCCCTGAAGGCTGAGGGGAGGGTGTCCATGGGAAGAGGGTCATTCTGTTCTTTTTCCAGAGGCGGCTCAGTGGTGATTGTGGCCTCCGTAGGAGCCTACAGACCATTTCCTGTAAGAACCTTCTTTTCTGCTACTTTAATCCCTTCCTCCATCCTGTACCTTCTACCCTTCCAGTCACCCTAAGAAGTTTGTGTCCCCTTTTGGAATCACATCACCAAGTACCTTCCAGCAAAATAGAGGCCTTGCCTCCACAAACGCTAACCTAGGGGAGGTTTAACCACAAGACAGTTTTCTAACTGGGACCCTCCATTACAAGAGATACCCTATTATCTGTTTATAACTCTTTATATCTTATGTTAAGAACCAAGAATGAACTGGAATTGAAGAGACTAACCCATTCTCTCCTTTCCCCAGGGCCTGGGCCCTTACAATGTTGGTAAAACAGCCTTGCTGGGCCTCACCAAGAACCTGGCCTTAGAGCTGGCCCAAAGGAACATTAGGGTGAACTGCCTGGCACCTGGACTCATCAAGACTAGCTTCAGCCGTATGGTGAGGAAGGGGAGTCCCGCATCCCACTGGGACCCTATAAGGCATCTTCCCAGGTAGAAAAGCCCAGCTCCTGGGTCCTGAGCTCCCAACCACTTCTACCCCCCATCTCTGCACTTTTCCATATCCCCCCTCCATACCAGCCATGTGTCCCGACCAGACCCCCACATGATCCTTTCCTGAGGTGCACAGTGAGACTGAGGAATTCAGATACCACTCAGGCCATTTCATATCTCCTTAAGTGGGTGAGACCTGGGGCGACCCAGGAAAATGCCTCACTAGAACTTGAAGAGAATGGAGCAGAAGAGGGAAGTGGGTAGAGACTGGGAGCTGGGAAGGACTAGGAAGTGAAGGAGGTGCCTCTCCATCGCCCTTTCAATTGATGTGAGGGCAGGCAGTTTCTCCCCTCGCTGTCCCTCACAGGAAGAGATTTCCCTTTTTCCTGCAGTTGTGGGATGACCAGGCAAGACTGGAGAGCCTAAAAGCAACCATGCAGATCAAAAGGTAAGGCTGGGGGCTTCCCTGGTGGCACAGTGGTTGAGAATCTGCCTACCAATGCAGGGGACTCGGGTTCGAGCCCTGGTCCAGGAAGATCCCACATGCCGCGGAGCAACTAAGCCCGTGCGCCACGACTACTGAGCCTGCGCTCTAGGGCCCACAAGCCACACCTACTGAGCCTGCGTGCCACAACTACTGAAGCCCGTGAGCCTGGAGCCTGTGCTCCACAACAAGAGAAGCCACTGCAATGAGAAGCCTGCGCACCGCAACGAAGAGTAGCCCCCGCTCGCTGCAACTAGAGAAAGCCCGTGCACAGCAACGAAGACCCAACACAGCCAAAAATAAATAAATTAAATAATTTAAAAAAGAAAAAAGGTAAGGCTGTCACAGGGGAGGGCGAGGAAGGATAAAGATGGTCCCTCACAGCCCACGGCTCGCCGACTCTCGGTCCTGCAGACAACACAGGCATGCTCTCCTCTGCTTCAAACACACAGATTTCACAAGTTCTTGAACACGGCATCACTACAGTGGCGTGTGCAAGGAGTCTGCTTCCATTGCAAAAACAAAACACAGAGGCATCCAGGTTTAGCAGAGCAGAGCCCTGGGGGAGGCCCTGACCCCTCTCTCCACCTGGGTGTTTGCCTCCACCTCTGGGCATCCCTAAGGATGAGGGACCAAAACCAAAACCAAAACATGCTTTTGTTAGTTCCCCTTGAATAAAAACAGTCATGTGTCCAAAGTTCAGGTTAATGATCCTACAATCCAAATAAAAGGAATGAAGAGCTTTACCAAGTCCCCAAACTCCCCTTGCCTAAGAAAACTAGCCTCTTCCCCAAAGGGTTGGCCGAACTGTTCAACGGTACCTTCATCTGGTTCTCTTTCCTCTAAGTTCCCTGCCTCTCTCCAGCTTCTGGCTTCTGGGAACTCTCTTGTCTTTAGCTCCTCCACCTTGTCTCCTCAAGGACACATACCAGCAATGCCTACTTGAGGAGGGAGACACCCTCAAGCGCTCCCAAAGCCATTCTGATGTCAGGCATGAGCTGCTGGCCTAGTTCACAACTCATTAATAAGTCAGGGTATTGTCACCCTTGAGCCACAGTGAATGATCCGGCCCCATGCTTCTCAGTCTTGGATGCACATTAGCTGGGGTGCTTGTGAAACCACAGATGCTCAGACCCCACTCCCAGAGATTCTTTTTCAATTGGTCCAAGGTAGAACCTAGGCATCTTTGGCAGGGGTGGGGGTGGGGATAGTTAAGCCTCTCGGACAGTGTGCAGCTAGGATGGAGAACCACTAATCCAGGCCTTCTAGGTTTGAGGTACCCACTCTACCCACCTCTACCCACCTCTAGAGCATCCTATGGCAGTTAGGTTAAAGTGTTCCCTAACTATGCAATCACTGATACAAACACTGAGAATTAGCACCGTCTCACAAAATGACTTTAAGGGACAAAAATAGATTCCTGAAAAAGGTGTCTGTGAATTGAAGCTGTACAAATGGAATCATTTTAAACAAATCATTTACTGTCTCACAGACTCCCTGATATTTGAATAGTATGCACACATGTGAAACAAATTCTTTGAAGAATGAAATAGCTGCTCACCACGTTATCTATATAACTGGGGATTTTGGTATCCTGAGTTCTCTAAAAAACAAAGTATCTCTATATTATATGAATATAATATGCAGTGGTTTTTGCAGAGTACAGTATTTTTGCTTATACTGAATTATAACAGCTTATATTCATGGTAACCCTATTTTATGGGCAGTACACTGGTCCTAAAAAATCACCTGACACTTCTTGATTAAGCAAATTTCATTCCCTGTTTGATTTTTACTCCCTTCCTTTTTTCCCCTCCTCCCCAGGATAGGCAAGCCAGAGGACTGTGCGGGCATCGTATCTTTCCTTTGCTCCGAAGACGCCAGCTATATCACTGGGGAGACAGTGGTGGTGGCTGGAGGGATGCCATCCCGCCTCTGAGGACCTGGAGAACATCCACCAGCGCAGAGATTGGGCTCCATCTCCTGGGTCCTGTTCCAGCATCCATCCACTGGCCTTTCCCACCTCTGCCTAGCGTACTGCTCACCTTACACCCTAACCCCACCCCCCCCATATCAATTCTGCTCTGTGAAAAGCTCCAGCATTCTCTGGGGTCAAGGTGTGGTCTTATGAGGATTCTCACTGTTGCTGTGGCCTTGGATAAAGACTTCCCTTGAGAGCACAGGGCAGCCCTGCTGAGAGGGCTTAGTCTACCGTGGCAAAGACCAACTAATATTTTTTTTCTGGGCATCAGGGGAATTTGAGGGAGATGGGAGAGAAGGAACCTGGAGTGGAAGGAACAGGGTTGGAAAATAACAACTCACAAATGATGTCTAAATAAAATACAGATGATCATGATGCTTTGAATCAATGTGTTCGTTTTTCAGTGTAGGGTACATAGGTGTGGTAGCCGAGCAGAACGCATAAATCTGAGCGGACTGGATTCCCCTAAGATCCCCCGATACTAAGTCTGGATCCTCCTAACCCTCCTCCCTGTCTCCAGGACCTGAGCGTAATGCTGGGTGTGGAGGTGTTTGCAGAGCTGCCAGCTGGGAGGAGGTGGCACGGGAATTCCCAGGTGCTGCTCTCGGCCTCACACCCGCGGGGATGGTGCCAAGAACACCGCAGGGATCCCCGAGGCTGGGCAAGCGGAAAACTAAGGACGAACTCCCCCACGTTCAACCGTGTCCTCTGCCGGCATCGCCCTCGGCCTAGAGTTCCTTCCTTCGAGAATCAGCGAGGACGCGCTGGACGGGTCCCGAGCAAGCAGTGAAAAGGGAGGAGCCTTGCAAGGATGACCCGGCGAGGGGTACCCAGGCCTACGAGCAAAAGAAGTGGGTTCTGCTTACGGTGCCCGAGGAGTGAGTGACACGGAAAGTGGGGACGCTGCCCCCCTTCCGGGAGATGGCCCGGGCTGCAGGCGACACGCACAGGGCGTAGCACGCTACAGCGGCGGGAGGGGTGGGCGCCAGCGCTCTCAGGGTCTCACGCGGCTCGGAGGCGCGGCGCGCATGCTCAGTCCGGCACCTCTCCGGGCGGGGCGGGAGACCCGGCGCTCCGAGGCGGGGGGGAGTAGCGCTCGCGCAGCCGCCCCTCACAGGAGCGGGCTCAGCGGCTGATGCAGCGCTCAGCGCCGGGGCCCTGCCGGAGCCGGGTCTAGCATGTGCCGCGTCTCCCCGGCGGTGGCGACGGCGGCTCCTCTGCAGCAACAGCGGCAGCAACGGCCGCCATGGCCAAGTCCAGCGCGGAGCTCACCCGCGAGCTGCAAGGTACGAGGCTGCGGTGGTCTCCGGGACGCCCCGTCCGGGAGCCTCCCGGACCCAGTGCGTTCCTCCCCGCGGTACACCCCGGTGCCTCCCGCCCCTCATGCATCCGGTTCCAAGGCAGCTCCCTGCCCCTGCATCCCAGCTCGGGGCATCGCTGTCCCAGAGCATCCTCCGCTGCCCCCCTCGCCTCACCCAGTCAGGACCTACGTGTCCCAGAGCCGCCCGTCCCGATCTTCAGTGACAGGCGCAGTCCCTTCACGCTCCCTGGGGCTGACTCTCAGCGATTCTGGCCCACCCCTCGGCGAAGCATCCAGTGTCCCCTCCGGAGAATCCCCGTTTCCCCGCCGGGCGGGGCCAGGCCAGCCCTGCCGGGTGATGGGAGCTGCCCCAGGTCCTGACCTCCTCTGGCCTCAACACCCTCCCTCCTCTGGGCCCGGCCCCGGAACTGGCTGGAGAGCCCCCCTAGCGCCCCGGCCAGTGGGGCAAAGAAGGGAGTCAGGGAAAAGGGCCTGGACTGGAGCTAAAACCAGGAGCAGGGTCTACTGAAGCTTATCTACCACAGCCCGCTTCCCAGCCTGACCCCCTTCTCTCTACCCCACACCCACACCTCACGGCCTCTCCTGTTTGCCTGGTTCTCAGACTCAGACCAAACCAAGGCCCGACCCCCCATCACTGCCAACCCTGACCCCCAGAGGCGGGAACACAGGCTAGCCCACGCAGAGACCAGGACGCTCAAGGATACTCAGAGGCATGCTGCGCCGTGGCGATTTCCCCCGGCTCCACAGGCACACAAGCACAATCATGAGATGTGTGTACACACATCTTTACAGAAACCGCACACGCACGCACGCACGCACACACACGCACACACACTGGGATATCTGGATGATTCCGCCAGCAGATGGGTATGGAACTCATTTAAACACTAACTCCTTCCTACCCCGCAGCTCCCACCCACACCAGAGCTGGCTGGCTCTGTGCCCCTTTCACAACTGCAGACACAGCATACTCATTCACACTTAGCCATCCCCACCAATGCCACACACGGGCTCCCTGGCATCTTCTTTACATGCGTAGTAAAAGGTAGACACTCACACCCAGACCACCTAGAATGCAGCCGAAGGGATACCCTCCACACCCCTACACACTGACTCACTCTGTATGTGTTGACAGCTGCTGGAGTGCACGGGTTGGAAAAAATCCTTCACACTCTCCCACGGTGTCACTCAGCTACTGTCCCCCGACTCAGGAACATCAGGAGCCAGAGTTTTCTCCACACCCCACTGCCTTTCTAATAGAAAGAGAAAAGTCACCCAAGAAGGAAAGGTCTCGGTCCCTGTCCTTCTCGGTCGGTCTCTCTCTGATTCTCTCTCCTCTCCTCTGCCCCTGCCCCTGGAGAGCCTCGGGTTTGCGGGGGCGGCCAGGGTCAGGGGAGCTCTGAGCAGCCCACCACCCACCTGCAGACAGCATCCGGAGGTGCCTGAGCCAAGCGGCTGTGCTCCAACAACATCGTGTCAAGCTGGAGACGAAGCCCAAGAAGTTCGAGGACCGAGTGCTGGTGAGGACACTGGGCTGGGGGAGGGGAGGGGGGATCAAGAGCACCTGGGCTGGTGAGGGCAAGGAGCCTGGGGGGACAGGGGAGACAGAGGTGGGGGGAGAGCTGAGGAGACATAGTCTGGGGGCAGGGGGAGGCTGGACTGGGTGGATGTCTAGGAGCCTAGAGTGGGGCATGTGAGAGAGGGGGGACTTCCAGAGCGGAGGGTCAGCTGGCAGGGGGTGCACACAGGCTGAGGGGGCTAACAGAGGGCAGGGTGACTAGGGCCCAGGAAGCTGCCATTTGCTGCTGATGTTCTTTTCCCCTCTCTGAAGGCCCTGACCTCCTGGCGCCTCCACCTTTTCCCCCTTAAAGTCCCAGCCAAGGTGAGTTGGGCCGATGAGCCGGAGAGCACCTGGCGTGCTCCCCTCTGAGCCCGACAGCCAGGCCCTGACCATGAGCTGGGCATCCCCGTGTCCCCTCCCCCCAGGTGGAGAGCTCCTTCAATGTCCTGGAGATCCGCGCCTTCAACACGCTCAGTCAGAACCAGGTGAGCGCCAGGGCTTGGGCCCCACTCCTGGGCCAGCGGGAGGAGGGAGCCCGCATCTGAGGCCCTGCTGCTCCCTGTCCCCCAGATCCTAGTGGAGACAGAG
Organism: Physeter macrocephalus; assembly: GCF_002837175.3. NCBI lineage: Eukaryota > Metazoa > Chordata > Mammalia > Artiodactyla > Physeteridae > Physeter > Physeter macrocephalus. Next base: position 107,633,916 of record NC_041224.1, on the reverse strand, counting down.
CGTGGCATGGTGAGCATGCGGCTGCCATCAGCTGAGAGTGTGGACCAGGTGACACGACATGTGAGCTCTGCCCTCTCCAAGGTCTGCCCTGGCCCTGGGTGAGTGGCAAAGGAGGAGTCTCTCAGGGGTCAGACTAGGAGACCTCCTTCCTCCCTCCCTCCTTCCCCTGGGCCCCCGAGACATCAAGGCGAAGAGCTCTTGTGTCCCTATTCCTGCTTTTCCTGGGGATCCAGAAGCTATAACAGGGTAAGAATTGAGAGCCTCTTTCCACCCATCTTGGGATGGATTTGTTCATTTTCCAGGAGTCTAATCCGGCGTGGAAATGCAGACACCCCAGAGGGGCCCCGAGACACGTCCCCCAACTCTGAGACTTCCACGTCCACCGCTCACAGTGTCTGCGGTGAGCAGGGGCAGGCTTGAGGAAAGTGGGGCCTACACCACCCTGCCCCTTGCTCAGAGTCCTCTGTGTGCGGGGCTTTGCCTTCCCTGAGACTCCACGGCTCCCAGACCTCAGAGGTTCAGGAACCCAGGACACTGGTGCATAAAGTGACCTTGACCTTTCCTTGAACTCCAAGCCCGTTCCCCACCCCCTTACCGCTCAGGGAGCCAGCCCGTCTCCTGCCCCACAGGTGGCTTCTCCGAGACCTACGCTGCCCTGTGCGACTACAATGGGCTGCACTGCCGTGAGGAGGTGCAATGGGTGCGTTGGGCCGGGACCGGCAGGCGGGCAGGGGGGACCCAGAGGAAGGGGGCAGAGGAGGAGGAGGAGGGAAGCAGGTGTGAGCCAGTTCCACCTCTCCAAGGATGTGGACACCATCTATCATGCCGAGGATAACCGGGAGTTCAATCTTTTGGATTTCAGCCACTTGGAGAGCCGGTAAGCAGGTGGGGTAGAGACTCAAGCCCCCATTCCAGCCCCAGCCCAGCCCTGGCCCTCCTAGGCTCTCCCTTCTGGTCCCACCCACAGCCCCCCGGCTCTGTCTCCCAGCCCCCACCCCCCCTGCCTTCCACCCATCTAGGCTTTCCCCAGCCCAACCACCCCAGCCCTAGTCTCTTCCTCCCGGCCCCAGCCACCTGCTCACCGCCTTCCTGCCGCCCTCAATCTCCCCACAGAGACTTGGCCCTAATGGTGGCAGCCCTGGCCTACAACCAATGGTTCACCAAACTCTACTGCAAGGACCTGCGGCTGGTAGGGTCTAGGAGGGGCAGTGGGGAGGGGAGAGTACTGCCCTCTCTGGCTCCTGGTCACATGATCCCTTCTGTCCTCAGGGCTCTGAAGTGCTAGAACAGGTGCTACACACCCTGAGCAAGTCGGGGAGCCTCGAAGAGCTGGTGCTGGACAACGCCGGGCTTAAGACGTGAGGCCAGCCTCCTCCTTGGGCAGTGGTACCCCCTTGATGTAGTCTTAGGGCCCCAGAACCTCAGAGCATGATATGGGCCTCTGAACCATCTCATCCAGCCCCTCACCGTACAGAAGAGGCCCAAAGAGGGCACAGAGCAAGCCATGCCTAAGCCTCCTGACCCCCAGCTCCACAGCCTTCCCCCGTACCTCCATGCCCCGTCCCCTTCTGCCGTCAGCCACCGAGCAGAGTGCGCTGCTCCAGTCTCGAGGACCCTAAGCTGGGCTTTGTCTCAGCACAACTTCCCAGGTATTCCGGAGTGACGGCAAGCTCCCTGGCAGGCCCCGAGCTGCTCCCCACCTGCGGGGGCCTCCGACCATTGCAGCCCCAGCCAGGCAGGCAGGTGGAGGAGGAGGGGAAGCCCAGGGCCTGGGACAAACACATCCTTCCTCCCCTTCCCTGAAGGGACTTTGTCCAGAAGCTGGCCGGGGTATTTGGGGAGAACGGGAGCTGTGTGCTGCATGCCCTCACTCTGTCCCACAACCCCATCGAGGACAAGGGTGAGCCCCAGCCCTGAATCCTAACCCCCATCACAACGCAGACCCCTAACCCAGCCCAGAGCCCAACCCGGTCTGAACAGGGGCTCTCCGACCTGATGCCAGCCCCTGCCCCAATATGCCATCCTTGACCCCAGGCCCATATCCTACTCAAGCGCCCAGTCTGACTCTGCACCACCTGCCCCCACTGCCCATATCTCAGTGGGCCCCTTTCTCTCTCCACTCCCCAGGTTTCCTCAGCCTGAGCCAGCAGCTCCTCTGCTTCCCCACTGGCCTCACCAAACTGTGCCTGTCCAAGACTGCCATTTCCCCTCGAGGTACTTTCCCCGGGACCCCTGACCTCTGACTCTGACCCTCCCCCAGCACTGCCTGGGTGTCGAGTCCCAGAGGTGTACCCGTACACTCACACAGCATCCCAGGGACCAAAGAAGGGAAAGGAGCCACATTTGGAGGGCGGGGAAGAGTTGTATGCAAGGGGAAGAGTTCGGGGGGGGTGGCCAACCCAGCCCAGTGCCCGCTGTGCTCAGGGCTCCAGGCGCTGGGCCAGACCTTCGGGGCCAACCCGGCCTTTGCCAGCTCCCTTCAATACCTGGACCTGAGCAAGAACCCTGGGCTGCTCGCCACAGATGAGGCCAACGTGAGTCCACGAATATAGCCTCAAGCCCCTGCAGAGGCCCACTCGGGCTTCAGGGCCTGGGGTCTCTGCCCTTTAGCCCTGGGGAGGGGAGGGGTTCTGTCACCCCTTCACCTGCAACCCCTCTGTCCTTCCTTCCCAGGCCCTCTACAGTTTCCTGGCCCAGCCCAATGCCCTGGTGCACCTGGACCTGGCGGGGACTGACTGCGCCATCGACTTGGTGAGGGGTTGGTGACGGGGGAGCCAGCCTGTGGTGATCTGGGGAGGCTGGGGTGGGTCACCGCCTCCTTGAGTACAGAGGTGGGCAGAGCTGGCAGGATGGCTTCAGGTTCAGCTGAATTACAAATCAACGCCAAAGCTCACACCTGTGCAGCACTTTATCCGTGCGCCGCCAAGGCTGTGCTGGCTGTGCCTAAAAGCCAGCCCGGATCCATTCCTCAGCCGTGAGCCCCAGCGCAGCGCTGAGTCCACCGGAGGAAAGGACTCCTTCCCTAACTTGAACCAGGCACCTTACGAGCCTGTGGGCGCCCTGGCTTTACACAACCACTGCCTATGAGCCTCTCACGCCCTGGGGGCCAGGCAGGTGGGAGTAGACTCACTTGCCACAGAGGGGAAACTGAGGCTTGAAGAGGCTAAGTGGGCAGGCACAGCGGGGCTCGCACAGACTGACCGCAGAGGGCGAAGCGCCAGGACCTTGGTGGGGAGGGAGGAGGGAGTCCTTGTCGCCCCTCCCGGCAGCCCTCCCAGCCCCGTGAGACGCACCCTGTCTCCACCCCACAGCTTCTGGGCGCCCTGCTCCACGGCTGCTGCTCCCACCTCACCTACCTCAACCTCGCGCGCAACAGCTGCTCCCACAGGTGGGAGCACAGGGGTGCAGGGAGGGGCGGGGCAAGTCCTGGGCACCCCCTCCCTTGCTGACCCCAGGCATCTCCGCAGGAAGGGCCGGGAGGCCCCGCCTGCCTTCAAGCAGTTCTTCAGCAGCACCTACACTCTGAGCCACATCAACCTGTCGGCCACGAGGCTGCCCCTGGAGGCCCTCAGGTCGGGTGGGTGCAGGGTTGGGGGGCGTCCGAGGGGGAACCCTGGGAGAAGGGGGTGAGGGGTAAAGGCGGGCCTGCTGACCTTCCTCCCACAGGGCGCTGCTCCAGGGCCTCTCCCTCAACAGTCACCTCAGCGATCTGCACCTGGACCTCAGCAGCTGTGAGGTGAGCCCTCAGTCCCCCACCCATCACCCCACCGTTCATTTCCCTAAGTCAAGCTCTGGCTCCGTCCTGCCTCCGCGCTACCCCTCAGCGACCCCCCGCCCTGACCTCACCCCCACTTTCCCCTGTCCGTCTGTGGTCTTCGGCCCTCTTTCTAGAGGTCATTTTCAGTCTCCAGGATCTCCTCGCTGACCGATTTGGGGTGGGAGATACCAGGCTTTCCCACCAGATGGCAGGAGCAAGCTGTCTCCAGAGCAGCGTCCTGGAGATTTTTCTGGCTGAAGGGAGGGGAGAGAGCCCTAGGGAAGGATCTGGGATAGAGAAGGGGCCTCCAGATTTCACACCCGAGAAGACCTGGTAGGACCTTGAATCCTGGCATGACTCCTCTTATCCCTAAGCATTAAAGGTGCCCTGTCTTCCACCCACACCCTGTCCCTGCAGCTCCGCTCAGCTGGAGCCCAGGCTTTGCAGGAGCAGCTGTGGGCTGTCACCTGTGTGGGCAGCCTGGATCTGTCAGACAATGGTGAGTGGGGGCACTTCCCTTCCTGGGGGCCAGGTGGGGACAGGGGCCTAGAGCACGGGGGAGGAGCCCTAAGGAGACTCCAGTGAGCCTCGGGCCTCAATGCCAGGCCTCTCCCATCTACTGGCCAGGGTTCGACTCAGACCTCCTGACACTGGTGCCCGCACTTGGCAAGAACAAGTCTCTCAAGCACCTGTTCCTGGGCAAGAACTTCAATGTCAAGGCCAAGTGAGGCCCCCTCCCTATACCCACAGACCCTCACTCCATCATCCGCCTATCCTTGTGGCTCACTGTGTTACCCTTGACCGCCTCTCCGCTGCTCCACTAACATGACCCCAGCCCCCTCCCCTCCTACTCTGAGCCCCGACTCCCCGCAGGACCCTGGAGGAGATCCTCCACAAGCTGGTGCAGCTGATCCAGGAAGAGGACTGTGTGAGTGCCTGGGCCTGGGAGGGGACCTGCAGTGACAGGGGCTGCAGGGACTGGGCTAAACCCCCCACTTGCCCCCACAGTCCTTGCAGTCACTGTCAGTGGCAGACTCCCGGCTGAAGCTTCGCACCAGCATCCTCATCAACGCCCTGGGCAGCAACACCTGCCTGGCGAAGGTGGATCTGAGCGGCAATGGCATGGAGGACATCGGGGCCAAGATGCTCTCTAAGGCCCTGCAGATAAACTCCTCCCTCAGGTGGGGCCCACACCTGGACCCTCTCACCTAGAGCCCCAGCCCTCCCCCACGCACATACATGCCCTCCCTGCTGCCTCGCTGCTCTGTACCCCAGCTTCCAGGAGACCCTTAGTCCCAGGACCATCTCTGAGTCAGCCTCATTACCCAGGAAAGGAGGGAAGCCTCCCGAGGGGGATGTGTCCCCTCCCCCTAAGAGAGACCCCGAGGGAGGGGTAATACGCTGATGCTCACCCTTTCCCCAGAACTATCCTATGGGATCGGAACAATACATCTGCCCTAGGCTTTCTGGACATTGCAAGGGCCCTGGAGAGGTGAGTAGACCAGGGCCCTGCCCTGATCCTAGCCCCCAGCTTCCCTGTACCCGGACCAGGCCTGAACTACACCAGCCCCACCCCAGTCCACCTGACCTACTCGCATAGAAATGTTAGGAAGGACCACAGAAGAGGGAAATGGTCAGCAAGAGGTGGGGTCTGGGGAGCAGGAGCCTCTCCTGCCCGCCTCTATCCCACCCAGCTGAGCCACTCTGTCCCACAGCAACCATACGCTGCGCTTCATGTCCTTCCCCGTGAGCGACATCTCCCAAGCCTACCGCAGCGCCCCTGAGCGTACCGAGGACGTCTGGCAGAAGGTGGCGGCCTGAGCAGGGTGGAACCCGAGGGGCAGGGGCCAGCCCACATCCCCTGGCCCTCACCCCACCCACCCATCATCATCTCCAGATCCAGTGGTACTTGGTGAGGAACAACCATTCTCAGACGTGCCCGCAGGAACAGGCTTTCAGGCTGCAGCAGGGCCTGGTGACCAGCAGCGCCGAGCAAGTAAACGTTTCCCTCCGAGACACAGGGGGCACACGTGGGGCACGCAGGGCACGGGGCTGACGTGATGGAGCGCAGGTCGGGGCGGGAGGGGTCATGAGAGAGGCATCGTGTGGTGCCCGTAAGTGGATTGAGCATGTGGGAGAGCAAAAAGACAGGACGTGCAGAATGTGGTCCCCAAACATGAGAGAACACGTGAGCAAACAGCAGGGGTCCCAGACAAGGGGTCTCAGGACTGTGGGAGCTCCACTGAGCGTTCAAGAGGGCATCCCAAGAAGAAGAGGGAACAGGCCATCGGGAGACATCACCCTTACCCCTGTCAGTGCCAGCACCAGTAGTACTGCTCAAGGGGGCCCAGAGATGGGGTGCCTGGGGGCCCACCTGGGAAGGTGGAGATGCGGGAGTCCCCCCTAACACTCCTGCCACCTGTGCTGCAGATGCTGCAGCGGCTGTGCGGACGGGTACAAGAGGAGGTTCGGGCGCTGAGGCTGTGCCCCCTGGAGCCCGTGCAGGATGAGCTGCTCTATGCTCGGGACCTCATCAAGGATGCCAAGAACTCCCGGGCGGTGAGCCCTCCGCAGCCCCACCCTCCCCTGACAGTCTAGAGAGCCCAGGAAGGCCAGCGTGCCAGCCCAGGAGTGTCCAGGCCCAGGAGTGCCCATGGATGGCACTGCCTATCCCCCCAAGTTTTCATGGCCTCCTAGGCCAGGGACCCAGTGAGGCCAGATTCTGACCTTCTGATCAGAGCCCCTTTCTTCCCCAGCTGTTTCCCAGCCTCTATGAGCTGGGCCACATGCTGGCCAACGACGGACCCGTGAGGCAGAGGCTGGAGTCAGTAGCCAGTGAGGTGTCCAAGGCTGTGGACAAGGAGCTGCAGGCAAGTCCTGGGGAGGGAACCCGGTGCTGACCAAGGCCCTAAGCCGAGGGCCGAGGCCAGCACGGGAAGATTACCGTGGGCAAGAAGGAGTTGCAGAGCTGAGACCACCTACACTCCCACTGTGCCAAGGCGTTGCTAGAGAACCGGCCTCGGATATTTGCTGCTCGTTTCAACCTTAGCCCCTGAACTCTGAGCTCTCCCTCTGGACTCTGATCCTTGGACTGACTCTCCCCTGTCCATGTGTCCATGTGGTAGGATGAAAAGGACACTGACCAGGATGTGGGGAAGCCTGAGTGTCCAAGGCTCTGCTGCTAACCAGCCCTGTGACCTTGGCCGGCCCCTCAGTCTCCCCACGGGGGGCTGGAATAGACAGGCTGGAGTCTCTTCCACTGTGGTGCCAGCCCTGACCCTGCCCTCCTTGGGGCTCTGGCCTCCTTTTCTCACGTACTAGGTGATCCTGGAGTCCATGGTCAGCCTAACGCAAGAGTTATGCCCCGTGGCCATGCGGGTGGCTGAAGGGCACAACAAGATGCTGAGCAATGTGGCTGAGCGCGTCACTGTGCCCCGGAACTTCATCCGAGGGGCGCTGCTGGAGCAGGCGGGGCAGGACATTCAGAACAAGCTGGAGTGAGAGGCGGGGTTGGGGCTGGAGGTGGGGCTGGACTTGGCCTGGAGCACTTAGGGACTTGCGGGGGTGGGGGCCAGCCATCAGCAATGAATAATGAATGACACAATCTACATTACAAGGGATGACTCTTTAACCAACTGCAACCTTGCTATTTAGGGTCTGACTCTTCTTTGCCCTAGCAGTCTAAATGCTGAGCTGGGGTTTAGGAGTCCTAACAGTGCACACACGTGTACACGTACACACAGCCGCGCACATACCCCCAGGAACTGACCTCTAGAAACAGAGCACAGCCTCCTCGGAGGTGTGGACAAAGAATAGGGGTGCATGGACTGCGCTGCCCATCCCCCCAAGTTTTCATGGTCCCTAGAGCTCTCTGTCATTCCAGTCTGGGTGCCACCTCTCACTAAAATGAAGGAAAATTATTACACAAACCCGTGAAATGGCCAAGCTCAAGAAGTGCTGGTTCCTGCTCTTAGAGCAGAGACGGGCAGAATTCACTCAACACCTCAGTTTACCTCGCTCTGTTCCACTGGAGCTCCAGGGGCCGGACCCAGAGCCCCTCTGCCCCTCCTTCCCCTCAGTTCCTCTTCGGCCACCCTCCCCCTCCACACACCCCTAGGCTGGAAGGGCTGTGGGTGGAGCTGGGTGGTGGATCCCAGGTGCCTCGTACAGCAGCTGTGTACTCCGTGGGCGGTCAGGGCGGCTGGCCCGCTCCCTCAGGCATCTGGGGAAGGCTGGGGCAGAGGCTCAGGGGCAGGGAAGGAGGAGCTGAGCCACCCCCCTGTGCCCACAGTGAAGTGAAGCTCTCAGTCGTCACCTACTTGACCAACTCCATAGTAGACGAGATCCTGCAGGAGCTGTACCACTCCCACAAGAGCCTGGTAAGACTTCTGAGCCTCAGCCAGGCCCAGACATGTCCTCCACCCCACATCACCCGCATCTCCCCCCACCAGCCCTCCCCGTCAAGGTCCTGGGCGGTGGGCGGCTTCCTTGGGATCCTGTTCACACCTGTCCTTTCCTAGGCCCGACACCTGGCCCAGCTAAAGACACTGTCAGATCCGCCAGGGGGGCCGTGCCAAGGACAGGATCTGTCCTCCCGGGGCCGAGGCCGGAACCATGACCATGACGAGACCACAGATGATGAACTTGGGACCAACATCGTGAGCACCCCCACTCTCCTCCTTAACCTTGGTCCTGCCCCTGACCCTGCAAAGCGCTGTCCCCTTCTACTTCCCTGGACTCCACTCTCTGCCCCTTGCCGGGTCTCATCCCCTCGCCCCGCCCCCGCCCAGCCTCTTCCCTTGTCCCGTTGCCTCAGCCGCCTAAGGACAGGGAAGCGGGATGGACTCTAAAGAGAAGGCTTTATGAGGAATGGGAGGCTCCAGGTGAGGCTCCTGGGGTTTGCCACCTGGCCCCACCGTATGCCTCCGTCTCTGCAGGACACCATGGCCATCAAAAAGCAGAAACGCTGCCGCAAGATCCGGCCGGTGTCTGCCTTCATTAGTGAGTCTTCCAGCCTCTGCGCTGATGGCCCTGATTCCCTTTCTTTTATCTCTGCCTCTGCAGCCTGCTTTCTCCCTGTCACTCCTGCTAGTCCCTCTAACGCTGCTCTCCCCACAGGTGGGAGCCCTCAGGACATGGAAGGCCAGCTGGGGAGCCTGGGGATCCCCCCTGGCTGGTTCTCAGGACTCGGGAGCAGCCAGCCCACAGCTAGTGGCTCCTGGGAAGGTCTATCTGAGCTGCCCACTCATGGCTACAAACTAAGGCATCAAACACAAGGGAGGCCCCGGCCGCCCAGGACCACCCCTCCGGGACCTGGTCGGCCCAGCGTGAGTCCCTAATGCCTCACAAGAGGACCAACTTCACTTAGCAGTGCCAGAGCCAGAGATTCTAGCTCTAGGACACCAGTGCCAGAGGTACTAGCCTTGGGGCATCGGGCAGGGGCCCAGGCAGGCCATGGAACAGAAGAGGAGTTATCCGGATTGGATGGAGCTAGGCCTTGTCACAGATAGGAAATCTCTGTCTGCTAGACAGTGACAGTTCTCATTTTGGTGAGAGAGAGAGTCAAGAGCCACCAAGTTTAAGAAATGCCCAGGTATCCTGAAGTCTAAGTTTCCATGGGGCCAAGAAGAGGCAAGTCCAAGTCCAAAGGGGAAGGCCTTGAGTGGATGGGAGGAGGGCTTCCTCACCCAGAAGGTATATCCTACAGGACTTTCCTCCCAGCAGGTGCCAGTACCTGGGACCCGTCAGGAGAACGGGACGGCCACCCGCCTGGATGAGGGGCTGGAGGACTTCTTCAGCCGAAGGGTTATGGATGAAAGCTCCAGGTGTGGTACCCAGGCACACTCCCAATTTCAGGAGGCCCTGAGGCCCTGGAGGGCTCCCGTGTCCACCCATCTCCCAGAGAGGCCTCTCCAATGGCAGTGCCCCAAAGCCAGACTCTCTGGGAGATTTCCCCCACATTCTCTTTCCTCCGCACCGAGCCCTTAGTTCCCATGTTCTCTGAATCCCCTCAGGACAGCAGAAAAGAATGGGGCCGGAGTGAACCACCACAGTGGGATTGGAGTTGGGGGGTATAGCAGGCCCTGGAATGGGGTGACGGTTAGTGGTACCAGGCCTGGAGGGTGTGTTCTGTCACTGTCCTGCACAGACTCCCTGGCATCTCTCCAGAAGGAACTGGGTCACTTGGAGAGGCTGAGAGGAGATGTGGGGGCGGGTGGTGCCTGGGAGGGAAGAGGCTGCTGGAGGGTTGTGACAGGGAAGGTGAGGAAATAATCCCCTGAGAATAGGTGGAAAGGGTTATGGAGTGGCAGGAAAGACTAGATGAGACGGGACAGCTGGAGGTTCCGGAGAGTCAGGACTGGCCTAACGCCAGCGCCACCCTGGGCCCTGAACGACCTCGGCATCTCCCCACGACTTTGTCGCTAACTCACCCCGACACTGCCCAGCTACCCCCGGACTCTGAGGACCCTGCGGCCAGGCCTCTCGGAGCCGCCACTCCCTCCACTCCAGAAGAAGAGGCGCCGAGGCTTGTTTCACTTTCGCCGGCCCCGGAGCTTCAAGGGGGACAGGGGGCCAGGGTCCCCCACCGTCGGACTCCTCCTCCCTCCGCCCCCGCCCCCGCCCCCGACTCAGGAGAGCCCCCCCAGCCCAGATCCCCCCAGCCTCGGCAATAATTCCTCCCCCTGCTGGAGCCCAGAAGAGGAGAGCAGGCTCCTCCCTGCATTTGGCGGGGGCCGGGGGCCTTCCTTCCGCAGGAAGATGGTAAGTGAGGCAGGGGTGCTGAGTCCTGGTTTGCTGCCCCACACATAGCCCATCCACGCACCCCACCCTAGACAATTAATGGGAGACTGTTAGGATTCGGGAACTTTGTCATTCCAGTTCCTCGCTCCTGGGCTCCTTGGGCTAAGCCTGGTGACCCAGCGCATGCTGGGAGTCCACCATGCAAATAAGGACAGTGGAAGGACTCCTCAGAGGGTCTGGATAGGGCTTCCCCAGGCAGGGTGCTCGGAGGGGTTGGGGCCCTCCCCTGCTCCCTTGCTGCCTGTGGAGCCCCTTCTCCATCGGGAACTGATTCTAAACCCAAAACCTTGTTCCAGGGCACCGACGGGGCAGAACCTGGGGAGGGGGACCAGGCCCCTGGGACAGCACAGCAGCCAAGGGTCCACAGTGTCGCCCTTCCTGGGTTGGGAAGAGCCAAGGGTTGGAGCTTCGATGGGAAACGAGAGGTGAGCGGAACCTGGGGAGGCGAACTGAGGGTCCCGTGGGTCCCCGCATACCACCCTCCCCTCCCCACGGCCCTGCAGTTGGTAGGTCAGTGGAGAGAGCGATGCTCTGGAGTAGAAGGTGTCAGCTGCAGTTCTGCCCCTACATTTGCTGCACAACCCTGGACGAGTCACTCTGGAGCCTCTGCTTCCTCATAAAGTGTGTGGCCCTAAAAATACTTACCTCTAGAGCTGTTTCCCAAATTTTGGTGACTTGATTATCACCTTTATGACTGCTTTTCACCTTCTCCACATACCATGGCATTATTTACATAATATTTTTATTTAAATCAACTCACCTTTTTTTAAAAAAATAAATTTATTTACTTATTTATTTATTTATTTATAGCTGCGTTGGGTCTTCGTTGCTGCGCGCGGGCTTTCTCTAGCTGCGGCGAGCGGGGGCTACTCTTCGTTGCAGTGCGCGGGCTTCTCATTGCGGTGGCTTCTCTTTTTGCGGAGCACGGGCTCTAGGCGCGTGGGCTTCAGTAGTTGTGGCTCGTGGGCTCTAGAGCGCAGGCTCAGTAGTTGTGGCGCACGGGCTTAGTTGCTCTGCGGCATGTGGGATCTTCCCGGACCAGGGCTCAAACCTGTGTCCCCTGCATTGGCAGGCGGATTCTCAACCACTGAGCCAGCAGGAAATCCCTCAACTCACCATTTTAAACTCAGTCTGGACCTAAGCATTATCATCTTTAGAATCACAGCCTTGTTGTACTAGTCATGTTTTTTCTACGACACATGAAATAAACACATATTAAAATAACCGTATGTTCATTCGTGTAAACCATTTCTTATGCCCCTAGGGGTGGTATGAGTGCCACTCTTTGGGGAAAACAGTCTGAATGTCTAGGGACTAATGAGATGCTAGAGCAGAAGCCCCTTGCTAACTGCAGTCCCCACGCAGAAGGGACTTTTTTTATGACCTGACTCAGCTGTCCTTTCAGGGCCCAGGCCCAGACCTGGAGGGCAGCGTCCAGCCTTGGCAGAAACGGCGCTCCTCGGACGACGCAGGTGAGATTGATCGCCCTCACGTCCTTCCTTTGCCCCGTCTCTCAGGGCCCCTGCTAACATGCCTTTTCCCCTTTCCCCTTTCCCCTTTCCCATCCCCTCCCTCCACTCCAGGGCCTGGAGCCTGGAAGCCCCCACCACCACCCCAAAGCACCAAGCCGAGCTTCAGTGCCATGCGCCGAGCAGAGGCCACGTGGCATATAGGTATGGAAAGCCTCTTCTCTGGCAGCAGCTCTGAAGGCCCGGGTTATGTCCAAAGAGACAGAAGCCAACTAAGGGGGGGCAGTAAAATGTCAACACTGTGCAAATGCTTCAGGATAGCTACAAAACTACATCCAAAAGAAACAAACAACCCAATGCAAAGAAAGGTCCCACGGAACAGAAGTGGCTTTGCCAGGCTTAGCCTACAAGGAACAACACTTTGTGGGTGGTTCGGGGAATTCTCTAGAGCGGGGGCCATCAGCAGAACGGCACCCTCTGTAAAGAAGGACTCTCTCTGCACCCCAGCTGGGGAAAGGGTGGGCAGTACCAGCCATACCAGGCCCACCTCCAACACTCCAGTCTCCCCCAAAAATAGTTCACCAGGCCATCCTCCGCTCACGCAGAAAGGTACCCCACAGCAGGGGCAAGAGCCCCCTGCCTCGGAGGTCAGACACCCTGTGTGTTAAGTGCTGGCTCAGTCAGCCAGCACTTAACACCCAGGTTATTCACCTTCCAGAATAAAGGGCGGGGGAATCATAGTATGACACCTCCCTTCTGCTGGGTTCAGAGCACCTTTCACTTAGGGAGCAGCTTAAGGAAAGCCGGTCAGCTCGGTATCGGCCTCAGTTCCCCCAGGTCTGGAATGTGACCCTCCAGCAACAGTGACAGGGACAAATCTCCCTGGAGAGGTTGACACTCCCTTCCCTCCTCCACTCCCACCCCAGGGCTAGGGCATAAGGGCGCCGTGCAGAGCCAGGCTGGCCCGAGGCTTGGCAGTGCCTGTGCTCCCGCCCCGCCCTCCAAGGCCGACCCAGCGCCGGGGTCATCTTCGCTGATGATCCCATCCCACACACAGACTAGTTAAGACACCGGAAGAGGGGCTCCATCCTTCATTTAGGAGACGGTGATTGTCGGGTGCTCCCTGCGCACACCCTAACCGCCAGCACCCTCCTGGGCTTCCTCACCGCACCTCACAGATACACACACAGACAACCCCAAACACGTGGCGCATCCTTGGATCCGGGGTGCCTAAAGCTATGGAGGCAGGGTAGGGGGGGAATGGTGAGGGTGCCAGGCACCTCTCCTCCAGACTCACCATCTAAATCAGACTGGCAGAGAGTTCTAGGAGTGCCAGGTTGCAGCCTTGGCAGGGCGCCGGGGCACTGCAGCCCTGGATGGGCAGCCATGCCTGTGGATCCAGCAGGCTGCGGGCCCTGGCTCTGTCCCTGCTCTTCAAGAGGGTCAGCCAGAGCCCCCCGCAGAGGTGACAGGCTCCGGAGGATCCTGGGGACCGTGAGAGCAGAAGGGGACATCCGAGGCAGAGACATGGGAGCAAATGGGCTTGGAGGGGAAGGTCCTGGCCTCCAGGGCTTCACAGGGACAAGGGACAGGGAGGGCTGTGCAAGAATGTCTTTTCCTGCAGTTTCTTCTCTCTTCCCATCCCCCAGCTGAGGAGAGCGCCCCCGCCCCCAACCACAGCTGCCAGAGCCCCAGCCCAGCATCCCAAGATGGGGAGGAGGAGAAGGAGGGCCCCCTATTCCCAGAGAGGGCGGTTCCTGCCAGGAATGCCAAGGTGAGAGCCAGCAAGGCGGCGGGGAGGGCACTTTGAGGAGGCAGAAGGACAAACTAACTGACTGAGCATCTTCCTTCTGTGCCGGCTGCAGGACCCTCCTTTAGCTCTGCGGCCCCCCAAGCCGGTGGCTGTGCACAGGGGCCGCCGGCTCCCCCAGGAGCCAGGGGGCAGGGAGGAGGCTGAGACTGGGGGTGCGGCCCCAGGAATGAACAAACCCCGACTGAGGCTGGGTTCCCAGCAGGACCAAGAGGAGCCTGAGGTCCAAGGTCTGCCACCTGGCTAAAGGGGGTGTGGGGCACCTCTGGGGCCTTGCTGCCCACATCGGGTCCCTTCCTGGGCACAGGATGAGTGACAGACAGCCAGAAGTCATAGCCTGGATGAGTGCGCAGCCTGTGAGCCCCACTCATGGGCCAGGCCTGCCTTGACTGTCATTTCAGGGCCCCCAGATCTGGGCCGCCGGACTGCCCCCCTGAAGCCCAAGAGGACACGGCGGGCACAGTCCTGTGACAAGCTGGAGCCTGATAGAAGACAGCCCCCTGACCCCACAGGTGCCAGAGGGGTGGGCTAGAGGGTGGTCCCCCTTCCTACCCATCCATGTGACGAGGCCACCCACATGGCGTGGCTGGCTCTCCCTGCCTGGGAAACAGGACTCCCTGGATTTCCCCCAGCAGGAGCCAGCGAGCCAGGAACAGGGTGACAGCCGCTGCAGCACCCCCCCAGCCCTCCTCTCGACATGTGCCTCACAAGGACTCAGACCCCCACCCATCCCCGCACCTCCAGGCCCTTCTGCCAGCCCCTGTCCCCCAGGCGCAGTACAGCAGGATGAGGCCTGGGGGACAGGATGTGGGGGACAGGAAGGGAGGGAGCAACCTGGAGAGAGAGGCTCTGCTTGCTCTGCAGACCTGGGGGGTGGGGGGTGTCTCCTCACCTGGGAGGGCAGATCTGTCCCTCTGTCCCCAGGGGCTCTCTCTCCACTTGTATAGAATAAAAAAACCAAAATCACCGCCTGCCCAAGTCTCTGCTGTTTTCCCCGTTCTCTGCTCCCATTCCCCACCAGCTGCTCCCCTTCCCTCAAGCCCCACAGTGGGGAAAAGTGGGGAACATCCCCCCAGAGATGGGGCTAGAGCTTTAAGGGAAGACGTAGGAAAAACTGGAGAGCTGCTGGATGGGAGGGGACTCAGAAGTCCCCAAGCAGGGTGGCTGTTATGTGCAGGGTCTTGGCTGAGCTGGCTGGAGAAGTGGGGGAACCAACACCAGTGTGTGTTGGGCTTTGGGGTGGTGCAGTGGGATTGGGGAGATCCCAGTGTCCCAGGAAGAGACTGGGGAGCAGTGTGCTCTGTGTGTGTGTGTGTGTGTGTTTACGCACAGGCAGGCTCACTAATGGTGGAATTAAATGGTGTTATGTCATCCTGGGGGCACCATCAGTAGTCACAAATCTCAACAGTAGAGTGGCCTGCAAGTGAGCACAAGTGCCTAGGGCAGGAGAAGATCAATAATTAAAATTAATCGTTTCTCATCAGTGTACTAACAAATACCAGCTTGGCATTCAAGACTGGGCTCAAGGACTTCCCTGGCAGCGCAGTGGTTAAGAATCCGCCTGCCAATGCAGGGGACACGGGTTCGAGCCCTGGTCGGGGAAGATCCCACATGCCGCGGAGCAACTAAGCCCGTGTGCCACAACTACTGAGCCTGCATGCCACAGCTACTGAAGCCCGCGTGCCTCGAGCCCGTGCTCCACAGCAAGAGAAGCCACCGCAGTGAGAAGCCCGCGCACCGCAACGAAGAGTAGACCCCGCTCACCGCAACTAGAGAAAGCCCGCGTGCAGCAGTGAAGACCCAATGCAGCCAAAAATAAATAAATAAATAAATTTATATTAAAAAAAAAGACTGGGCTCAATAGCCTCTTCCTCTGTGAAGCCCTTCCTGATGTCTTCCCCTGACTCATCCAAATTGAGCCCTCCCTCTTTGTGGCCCAGTGCATCCTGAATAGGTCCATACTTTGCACCTGTCATACCTCATTGCATTTGCGCATTGGCTGATCATCTCTGTGTGATTTTTGTTCCATATACACGCACCTCCCCCAGGGGCAGGAGCTGGGTCTTAATTACCTGTGTAGCCCCAACCTCTGGCACAGTGCCTGGCATCCAGGAGATGCTCAATAAATGGCTGCTACCTTAATACACAAGCAGCTTCGGGGATGGCGGGTGAAGACGTCTTGGTGACCCCTCTGTCATACTCATCCCAGATCACCATGTACCCAAATGTCTTCACGCGGGGCATGCAGCTTCCCGGGCAATTGCTCACTTCCCCTGGCCTCACTAGAGAATGATTGTCTTGTTTCCTCGAGATCTGTGTGTGGCACGGCCAATCCCACAAGGATGTGGCCATATGAGTTGAATCTCGGGGTGGAGGGGGGAGTTGTGGGTACCAGGAAGATGCCTCAGGAATCAGTCCAACACATCTCCCCCTATCTTCAGGGGGCTTCGCGACCAGGATGTGACACTGTGTGCCCTTAAGCAATTGTGTCCATTTCCTCGTCTCCCTGTTAAAAGGTGGCTAGGGAACTTTGCATTCTCAAAGCTATGAGCCTTAGCATGGTACATGATGGTTTTTAAGAAGCACGTGAAGATCTCCATTCTGTCATATTCGGGTTGGTTGGCGTGAATGAGTGTATATTGTGTGTGACAAGTATAGCCCAGTGTTCTTTTATATGTGACTGTGAATGTCCTTAACAAATGTGATACAGAGAGTGTCGTGAGACCGGGTGTGTTTCCCTATGTGTATCTGTAGGGCTGTAACTGTCATGGTGTCACGGTGAGTTTATGTGCTGGCACCTGTTTGTGTCAAGATATGTGTGAGCCTGTGAGTCGTGTGTGCATATGTCTCCAACATTTCCCGGCGTGAATGTGTGTGTGTGCACGCACCACCGCAACGTGTGCATCTCTGTGATGCGGAGTGTGGGTGTGGCATGAAGGGGAGGATGTGTGTCACTGTCTGCAGGGGTCCTGCGTCTGAGCCACCCCCAGCCCGCCCTCCTCCTCCGGCTCTGTGGCTCCTCCTAGGCAGTGGCCCTGCCCCTCCCCTCTTCTCCCTCCCAACCGGTCTGTGCGGGGGGAGCTGGTGCTGCGGCCCCCCCCCCACCCCTCCCCATCCAGGCCCCATAAATAGCTGCAGAGCCGGAGCCGGAGCCTGCGCCAGCGGCTGGAACACCAAGGGAGTCAGGGCCAGGGCCAGAGAGCTGGAGAGAGGAGCCCCCGACTAGAGCCCAGGTGAGCCCACCCTTCCTCCCTAGCCCAGCCCCAGCCCGGTCCAGCCTGGCCCAGTCTCCATAACAACATCGCCCCCAGCCTCCAGAGAGGTCTCTAGTCCTGCCCAATACCCTCACCAACACATGCCCCTGCCCAACTCAGGGGACCTGTGAGAGCTGGGAGACTTGTGGCTGGAATGTAGAGGACCCCTTCAACTCAGACCCACCCTCATGTATCCAGAAAGGCACACGCTGTGGGGAGGGGGTACCCAGCCAGGGAAGGGTCCCAGTTCTGAGGGAGGTACGGGAACTGTCACACCCTCCTGAAGACAGACACCCGACTAGGGGACAGACACGGGGTGGGGGCATTCAGACACACCAATGGACACTCGCCGGGGAAGCACGACATGGGATCAGACAGCCTCACCCTGCGACAGACAAAGATAGATGGATGGCCCCGCCATGAACTCAGGCCAGCGGACCCCTGCCTGCTGCTGCCCGAAGCTTGGTGCCTCTGCTGGGGGAGGGTGGCGTGCGTGCATCCCACGGGCAGCATGGAGGGGGCCGAGGCTCCCCAAAAATCCTGTCGCTAAGAGACAGTGCCAGTGCTGCCAAGAAGTGTGAGAACAGGGGAGGTGGGGAGGGAAGCCAGCGTTGTCATAGTGGGAGCCACTGCCAGGAACCTGAAGGAGATTTCAGCAGGGACTGGGCTCTGCTTCTCACTCTGCAAGCCCACCATCCCTCCCTTTCCGTCAGCCAACCAGAAGGTGAGTCGGGGGAGGTGGATGGGGACAGCCCCGCAGGGTACCTTCCAATCTGCCTCCTCCTGCCTACTGCAGCCTCCATTCCTGACCATCCTCTTCAGACTGGCAGGGACCCCTTGCCCCACTTCAGCTCCTTCGAGCCAAGACTGAGTGCAGCGCTGACTCAGACATCAGTCAGGAAATAGCAGAAGGTGCTGAGGTAGCAGAAACTGTGGTTCAATTGATGGCCTAGGAGCAAGGCTGCCAGGAACCCCCCCAGCCCTCTAGCCCTCTCCAGCCCCATCCACGCATATGAGGCCAGCAGTGGTGACAGGAGCACTGGACTGTGCAGGAGTGGGGGGGCTCGGGTCCTCCACCCTCCCCAGCTCAGTGCTCAGGGGAAGCTGAGTGAGGTCACTGGGAAGCAGGTCCATGAGATGCCCGGGCCTCAGGGAGAAGGGCAAGGGGATGGGGCCGTGGCTCCCAGAGTCAGACCCCTCCCCTGGCAGGTGTTCCCCTTCCAGCGTCCAGGCCATCTGCTCTTGTCCCCACAGTGACATGTCCGACCCGGCGATGGCATGGGTGCCTGAGCCCCCAGCCATGACGCTGGGGGCCTCGAGAGTGGAGCTGCGGGTGTCCTGCCACGGCCTCCTAGACAGAGACACGCTCACCAAGCCCCACCCCTGCGTGCTGCTCAAGCTCCACTCCGATGAGCAGTGGGTGGAGGTGAGAGCTGGGAGCTCCTTCACTCACCTCCGGGACCGAGAGGGAGGAGGCTGGTGGGGGCAGTGAAAGCCTCATGGGAGACTGTCAGGACTCCCAGGGCCCTCTTCCAGGCTGTGTGGGTAACCCTGCGGAGGGGGGTGCCATCATTACACACACAAACCATTTTACAGATTCCAAAGCCCACAGAGTCCCGTTGAGTCCTGAGATCGCCCCCGAAGTCAGTGGCACCGCTCCCAAATATGAGAGCCCCAGCGGGCTGATGGTCCTGGGGGCTGGCAGCACCCTGAGCTTGGGGTTCAGCCCAGGGAGAGAAGAGCTAGTCGCTGGGGTGCGGAAGCCTGAGGAAGGCAGGCAAGACCCGGGCGGTCCAGGGCAAGGCAAAGCAGCCCGGGTTCCCAGAGGACACGCTCCCCTCTGCCGCAGGTGGAGCGCACAGAGGTGCTGCGCTCCTGCTCCAGCCCTGTATTCTCCCGGGTGCTGGCGCTCGAGTACTTCTTTGAGGAGAAGCAGCCCCTGCAGTTCCACGTGTTTGACGCCGAGGACGGAGCCACCAGCCCCCGAAATGACACCTTCCTCGGCTCTACCGAGTGCACCTTGGGCCAGGTCTGCATTCCCACCCCACCCCCACCCCTATCACTCTGCCTCTGGAAGCCAAAAGAAGACAGAGGATAAGCTCTGGAGCTAGTTCAGTCGGGGCTTGGACCCCGTCTCCACCATTCACCAGCTGTGCAGCCTTCGGCTAGATACTTAAACTCTCTGAGTCTTAGTTTCCTCATCTAAACAATGCGGGTCACGGTGCCTACCCGTTAAGGTTGCCGCGCAAATTAAGTCCAATCCTAGCCCAAGTGCAGCCCCTGTGAGAGCTCAGACGGCACTTATTACCCTGTCCTTTGTACCCTGGCCAAAGCAGGTGTGGGCGTCACAGCTGGGTCCCCCTCCACCTCCATCCCCAGGTTGTGTCACAGACCAAGGTCACTAAGCCGCTGCTACTGAAGAATGGGAAGAACGCGGGCAAGTCCACCATCACGGTAGGCAAAGTCACCTGTACTCACCCTCGGGCAGGGCATTCAATGCCCCTGCATGGACACCCATGGTGACATCACGCCCAGGGCTAGCTCCCACCTAAGGGAAAGGGCCTTGTGGGGGTGGGTTGGGGGAATCCTGTCATTTGTGTCCGCCTTGCAGATCGTGGCCGAAGAGGTATCTGGCACCAATGACTATGTGCAGCTCACCTTCAGAGCCCACAAGCTGGACAACAAGGTTGGAAAACCAGAGTCCAGGTCCCCATCTTTACTGTTAGGGAGCCTAGCCCCCCTACTCAGGACAAAGCTCAGGCCCCAGCTCTGCTCTCTTCTTGGTGTTAGCCACCTCCCCCTCAGACCTCACCAGGCTCATGGACGCTTTCCCCCGTGTCCCCAGGATCTGTTCAGCAAGTCTGACCCTTTCATGGAGATCTATAAGACCAATGGGGACCAGAGCGACCAGCTGGTCTGGAGGACAGAGGTTAGTACCTGGGGCTGGGGGGAAGGAGGGAGGAAGGGCAGAGCAAGGGAAACTAGATCGGGGGTGACCAGCTCTCTGTGCCTCTTCAAGGTGGTGAAGAACAATCTGAACCCCAGCTGGGAGCCGTTCCGTCTGTCCCTGCACTCGCTGTGCAGCTGCGATGTCCACCGGCCTCTCAAGGTGAGGCCCCCGCAAACAAGGGCGGTCTGTTGGAGCATCCGGCCTCTGCCGGAGACCATTCCCCCACCCCCACCCCCGAGTGTGGCAAGCCCCTCCCTCTCCCCCATGTGATACCCCTTCCCACTGTGGGTAAAGAACCAGTCACAGCTCAATGTTCCTACGTGTGTGCCTTCTAGCAGAGGCCAAAGTCCCTGCCGGACCGAGCCAAAGGATGAAGTTCAGCAAGTGGCTTCTCTGGGCAGGTTGAGGACATCTGTTTGGGCCTAGCGACTGTTGGGCCCCTACCACCCTGAGTCCCTCCTCCTGCCCCCAGGAACCTCTGCAAAGCCTCCCCGAGCCTGACCGCCCCACCCCCCTTGCCTTCTCAGTTCCTGGTGTACGACTATGACTCCAGTGGGAAGCATGACTTCATCGGCGAGTTCACCAGCACCTTCCAGGAGATGCAGGAAGGAACAGCAAACCCTGGGCAGGAGGTGCCACAAAGACCCTCAGCCAGAACCCCACCAAGATCCCTGGGAGAATCCTGAGGGTGATGCTGAAGAGCCCCCCAACACGTGATAGGAGGTGGAGAGGGTGGAAAGCCCTGGGCTCAGCCTGAGGACTGAGCCATGGCGGTCTCACTCTGGGAGGCTCCGCTGGAAGGGGGAGGAAGGGTCACGTGATGTGACCCTGGGCTTGTGGGGTATGTGGGGTCTAGATGCAGTGGGACTGTATCAACCCCAAGTACCGGGACAAGAAGAAGAATTACAAGAGCTCAGGGACCGTGGTGCTGGCCCAATGCACGGTAAATTCCAGTGCCCGCCTCAAGCCCTGCCCCACCCCGACCCCCGAGGCAACCTCAGATTCAACCCTGCCCTCATTTCAAAGGTCATTTCTCTGCTCCTGGGAACTGAGAACCCTTGCCCTATCCACCACCAACTTCAACCTCAAAAACTCTGGCCCCTCCCTTTCTCCTGCAGAAGCCCCACCCAGCTTCCTCCTCAAGGGACCATCCCTCCACCTTACTCCCCCCTTCCCACCAGGTGGAGAAGGTGCACACCTTCCTGGATTACATCATGGGCGGCTGCCAGATCAACTTCACGGTAAAGGCCCAGGGGACGGGGGATGTGGCCAAGGGGGAGGGGCTAGGCCCATAGTGAACAGAAGGAGCCCAGAATCTCCCCTGCCCCTACTTGGACCTCTCATGAGCCTTAGTGTGGTCAGCTTGTTCCCCTCACCCGACTCTATGATGATACTACCTGTGGGCTTGTTTAGATTCACCTTAGGCCTCCCTACAGGCCCTAGCTCTGGCCCAGCCTCTCTGTTGGCGCTCACGGATGCACCTAACACTTTCCCCTTCCCCACCAGGTGGCCATTGACTTCACCGCCTCCAACGGGGACCCGAGGAGCAGCCAGTCCCTGCACTGCCTGAGCCCCCGCCAGCCCAACCACTACCTGCAGGCCCTGCGCGCGGTGGGAGGCATCTGCCAGGACTACGACAGGTAGCAGGAGGTCGGGGTGTTGGACAGGCAGGGACGCCTTGCCCAATGGGCCCCCACAGACTTTTCTTCTCCCCAGTGACAAACGGTTCCCAGCGTTTGGCTTTGGGGCTCGAATCCCCCCCAACTTTGAGGTAGGCTGGGTGCGAGGGGAAGGGAGCAGATGTTGGGAGGGTCAGACAAGAAGGAAAAACATCCCCTGGCTGGCCTCACCCTACCCTCACAGGTGTCCCATGACTTTGCTATCAACTTTGACCCGGAAAATCCTGAATGTGAAGGTAAGAGAGGAGATTCCCACCAGCCCCGCCTCCCCGCATGCAGCTTGCTGCCTACTCCTGTACACCCTATGCAGGAGCACAGACTCCATTCCCCTGGGCCCTGCTCCCTGCCCCTTCACCCATCCAACACCTGCCTTCATTTGGTAAGACTTCCAGCCCCTGGCCCAGTATCTGCCCACCCAACTCTGCCAGCACCTGGACCATCCAACTCTCCTGCTTAGTGGAGAACTTGGTGGCAGGGCAGTCCTCAGACAGAGAAGCACCTCCTTGCTTTAAGGGGGTTCAGGAAGGGCTCCCGCTAATCTCTGCCCTCCTCACCTCTTTGCCCACAGAGATCTCGGGGGTCATCACCTCCTATCGCCGTTGCCTGCCCCAGATTCAGCTCTATGGCCCCACCAACGTGGCCCCCATCATCAACCGCGTGGCGGGACCAGCCCAGCGGGAGCAGGGCACTGGCCAAGCCACGGTGAGGAGCCCCAGCTGAAGCGGGCAACCTGGTGTCCTCGGGGGAGGCCCGGGCCCGGGCTTGGGGCCCGCTGCCAAGGCCGCAGAGCTGACCCTTCCCCCCTCTGCCCGCCCCCAGAAGTACTCGGTGCTGCTGGTGCTCACGGACGGCGTGGTGAGCGACATGGCCGAGACCCGCGCCGCCATCGTGCGCGCCTCCCGCCTGCCCATGTCCATCATCATCGTGGGCGTGGGCAACGCCGACTTCTCCGACATGCGGCTGCTGGACGGCGATGACGGCCCCTTGCGCTGCCCCCGAGGGGTGCCCGCGGCTCGCGACATCGTCCAGTTCGTACCCTTCCGGGACTTCAAGGATGTGAGTGCCCGGAGGCCCCTCCCGGCTGACTCCCAAATCTGACCCGTCTCTCTCACTTGATTGATGTCCTGCGAAGGACGCTGGAGCTCAGCTGGCCACCCGAAGCCCCGCCTCTTACCTGAGCCCCTCCTTCCCCCACTCTCCCGCCCCTAACCACACCCCCGTCCCCATCCCAGGCCGCACCCTCTGCGCTAGCTAAGTGCGTCCTGGCCGAGGTGCCCCGGCAGGTGGTGGAGTACTACGCCAGCCAGGGCATCAGCCCCGGGCCTCCCAGGTCCTGCACGCCAGCCACGACGCCCAGCCCTAGCCTGTGACAGCCGATAACCGGACCGACACTCCCTCAGTCTCTCAGTGAGTCCTGGGACGCTAGGGGGATGGATCTTGGTGGAGTCCATCTCGGCTGGGTGTGGTGTAGACGAGGGTGCTTATGGCTATCCCACTCTCCCCCAGGTGCCTGTCCTGACCCTTGTGACTCAAGTGACCAGTGCCTCTCCCTCTTGGACCAGCTGTGCCCCCTGGGTCCTGGAAGTGAGTGGTGAGCCCTGCGCCATCTCTCCAGGCCCCATACCCCTCAGCCTTGTGGCCCCTCGGTGACTTTCTTCAGTGATCCTGACTTTCTGACCATTAATAAAGGGAACCACTCCTAGCACCTCAGCCTCTACCCATCATGCCTCAGATGCCCGTTGGGCAGTCCATAGCACCCCACACGCACCATTAAGAAATGAGGACCAGCACCTTTTGAATTCTGAGCCAGAGCTCCCCAGACAGCCTGGTGGCTCTGCAGTTTCATCCCAACTATGTGCCAGTGAGATCTGAGGAGTCCCTACCATCACCTCCCAACCCCAGGGGGGCCCAGGCCCCCTGGGGTTTAATTACCAGAGATAGAGGGGTAATAAGGGGCTGTCAAGGGGGCAAGTTGATGCCCTCTTAAGCTGTCTTCAGAGAAGCCCAGCTGAGCCCCCCAGGGGCTGAACTCCAGCCCTCACACAGCTGTGAGGCAGCCTGAAAAGGGGCGGGAGGAATGGGGTGCAGGACTGAAGGAGGGCAGCAGGTCTACTAGTGAATTATGAATACAGAGGGGTATCTAAGGTCTTTGCAGCCTGGTTTTCCTGGTGTGTGAATGTGTGTGTGTACGTGTGTGTGTGTGTGTGTGTGTGTGTGTGTGTGTGTGTGTGTGTGTGCGTGCTCATGCTCTGCATATCCCTGACTCTCCAGAGTGTGGCCTTTAGTGGTTCAGAAGTCCAGCTGTGTACTTTGTTGTTGTTGTTTTTTTTTTTGGCCGCACCTTGCGGCTTGTGGGATCTTAGTTCCCTGACCAGGGATTGAACCCCGGCCCCCGCAGTGAAAGCTCTGAGTCCTAACCACTGGACCGCCAGGGAACTCCCTGTGTACTCTTAATAACATTGACAACAATAGCAAACATTGCCATTTAGCATGTGTGAAGCTTTGTACTTAGTGTGTTTTAAATGCGTTCACTCTCACTAGGTAGTTACCATTATTTTCCCCATTTTCCTGACAAAGCAAATGAAGCTTGATTGAAGCTCACCCATGGTCAAAGAAGAACTGGTAAGCCTGGAACTTGAGTCCAGGCCCATCTGACTAAAGGGCCCACATTTAATCATGAGTGTGCAACTTCTGTTTGAGGTGAATCCATGTGACCCTCAGCTTGTGACCCAAGTGTGTGTAAACATGGCCCGGTTGTGTGTACGGGTGTAGGTGCGTATGGATGGGCGTCTCTGCCCATATGTGTGCCGTGCAGAACCTCAGCCAGTTAAGGAAGGCAGGCAAGAGCAGTAGTGGGTCTGGATCACAGCTGTAGAGAGCAGGTGAGGATCTGAGGGATATCCAGAGTGAGGGAAGAAGAGCTGGGCTCCTAGAAGGACCTTCCCTGCCCCAGCCTCTCCCTTCAATGATGCACATGGAAGGGGATGGAGGAGGAGAGGCTAAAGGTGCCGTGAGCCACTCAGAGAGAGGAGCCAGAGCCAAAGAGGATGGCCAGTAGCCAGCAGTGGGAAAGGGAGAGAAGAGAATGAAATCCTGGTGGTGATAGAGGAGAGGACTCCCATGGCAGGCTCCTGAGTGGAGGAGGGACGGGCTCGGCTAGAGGAGGGGTAGGTGGGAACAAGAACGGGGATGGGAAGAGACAGCTGGGGAGGGGGTGGGTACAGGGGGCAGAAAGGAAGAGAGACATATGGGAGCCTCTTCCCCCACACCCAACTCCTTCTCCCCATTTATTATTTCCCTTAGAGGACCTACAACAGAGGCTGCTCCCAGGTAACTGCTCCCAGCCCAATGCCTCTGTTCTGCCCAGAGCCCCCGCCCACTCTCTCTGTAGGCTGCTGAACTAGAGGGCTGGGTTACCATGGCAACTGTGAGCCGCCAGGATAGCCACAGGCAGGCCTGGCCCAGTCACTACTGTTCCTGGGCTTCTATGCAGTGGAGGTGGGAGGGGGAGGCTCCATATGGCCCAATCCCCACCCCTCCCCCACATTTTCATTGGGGCTTCAGAACTGAGATGCTCCACTCCGCCCAGGTGGGGGCTATCCAGCCTCTCTCTCTGTTTCTCTCTGTCATACACACACACACACACACACACACACACACACACACACACACACACACACACACACGCCTGGAGCAAGGATATAGAATAAACACTTCTTAAATTGCAAGAACATCTAGCCAATAGCGTACAGTTGTGCCTAGACTTCAAGTTTAATTCACAAAAGCTGCATTCTCTCAGCTCCCTGTCAGGCTGGGGAAAGTCTCACCTCAGCCCTCAGAGAGACAGGAGGGAGCAGGGGCACCCTATGCAGGTCTGGAGGCCAAGGCAGCATGGAGGGAGCAACAGAGGACCAGTGCATGGGCCTATGCTGCAGTCAGGAAGCTGGAGCAGGACAGAAAGTCCCTTTGGTGAGGCTGAATTCGGGGCTTCCTGGGGAGACCATTGGGGCTCCCACACTAAGGAGAGGCCAGAACTGGAAAGGTGTCAGAAGTCATCCAATCCAAATGAGGATTAGATGAGGTAATCGAGACCCAGGGAGCAAGTGATTTGCTCAAGGTGACCGCGAGGTATCCTGTGGCAGAGCTGAGACTAGCACCCCTGGCTTCAGACTCCTGCCCAGGGTTCTCTCCCAGCCCACACTAACCACCCCCAGAGCTCCTCAGGCCTTTGCTGCTCTGGGCCCTGCAGGCCACGGGCTTTCTTCAAGAAAGCCTCTTGAATAGAGTTCCTGGTCTGTCTTGATATTGGGAATTGAAATCTTGAAAATGCAGTAGTCCTAAAATGGGGAGGTTACAAGCCTTGGAATGAAAACATAGCCTCATTGCTAATTACCACCTTAGTGCACTACAGGTTGAAAACCTTGAATTAAAATCTAAGCTGAGCCGGGAGCTGCACCATTCCCTCACCTCCCATTCACTGTGCATCATCCACACCTCCTTGCGCCCCCGCCCCACCCCCCCAGTGCCTGGCACTGACTCCTGCAGACTTCAGTGACCTGGGCATGTAGAGTGGAGCAGAAGGTGAAGGGTTTCTGTGCACGTCCTGCGTGAGGGAAGGGGACCCCTCTTCCAGAAAACGACCGGCATCTAACCTCGGAGCATGCCTTGAGGGTCCAGGAAGTTTGGGGATATTTGTGTGGTCATCCAAAGGAGTGTCTGGCACCAGAAGGCGCTCCGTAACCATCTAGTGAATGGTACAGCCGCCTCCCGGGTGGTGCGCGCCACCCGCCCACCGACTCCACCACTCCGCGGCCAGTGGCTCAGAGGAAGAAGTGGGCGTGGCCTCCGGCCCTGGGCCGCTCGGGGCCAGCCGGTCACAGCGAGCCTTGTAGAGGTCGCGCTCCCTGGCCAGGCGGGCCACCTCGGCCCGCAGCGCGTCCAGCTGGGCGGCCAGGCGGGCGCGCTCGGCCTCCAGCCCGCGCCGCTGTTGTAGCCGCTTGGAGCGACAGGCCTGCGCGTACCCGCGGTTCTTCAGCGTGCGGCGCCGCTGCTTCAGCCGCAGCGCCTCGTCCCGCCCGCAGCCCCGCAGCTGCCGGTTTAGCTCCCGCACAGACATCGACACCAGCGCCGCGTCCGAAAACCGCTCGGCCAGCTGCAGAGGGAACGGACAGGGCCCGAGTCAGCGCCGGCTCCCGCCCTGCTCCAAGCTCGGGTGGCCCCGCCCACCCGGCCCCGCCCTCGGGAATGCTCCGCCCCCGGCTCCCACCGTTACCTGAATGTGCGCCTTCCCCTGAATCTGTCCCGCAGTCTAGGTCCCGTTCCAGGTCCCAACACGCCCTCCCCTGCCCCGCACCCCCGCCACGGGTCCCCGACCCCTTTGGGTGGTCCCCGCGTGTCCCACCCACCGTCGGGCGAGCCAGTCGCGCCCCTGAACCCCACATTGACCTAGAGGGGTCATGAGCATCCGGCTCCTGGCCCACGTGTGTCCCGTGGGCTCGGGCCAGACAGACCCTTCCCCTCCAACACACCTCGCTCCCCTGTCCTGAAGGCTGCAACCCTGTGACCCTCAAAGGATTTGGATTACATCTTAATGCCCTCAACACCCCTGTCTGTGTCTATAATTAATAGGATGAGTCCCAATCCTTCCTGAGAAGGTTGGGGGCTGGGGCAGCACAAAGTCTTGAAAAGGCCAGCTTCACCCCGGTTCCCACAGTCTCAGCTCTGCTCCATTCCACGCACAACCCTTTCCGTGGTTCCCCAGACTGAGTATCTATATACCTCCCTTAATCAACAATTCCTGACGCCCTTTAATTCTCAGCTCTCCCCTTTTGGTCGATCCTCTTCTAACCTTGTCTTCTCCCTCTTCCTCCTGATTCAGCCTACTCATTTCTCTCTATTTGGAAAAAAGAAAAAAAGAAGGGCCAGAAAACAGTTTTCTCTATCTGATATCTTTTTAAAGTCCTTCTTCCCTTCTCCTGTCCTCTACCCCTTTCCCAATCGGTAACCCTCTCCGGGGACTCTGCTTCCTCTCTGGGCTGGCCTCCTCCCTCACCCTGCCCTCCCTCGGACCAGCTCACTGATCACTCACCTGGGCATGCTGGGCTCCGGTCTCCTCCGGGCTCCCTGGGTAGTAGGTGTGGGGCCCTTCAACAGGGACTGGGCCCTGACCCTGCAGCAGCTCCACGGCCTCCTCAGGACTCAGACCCAGCACCTCCCCAGCCCCCAACTGCTGTTGCAGGGTGGCCAGCCAGTACAGCTCCTCCAGGCCTGACCGGGTGCCCTCGGTGGCCCCCACCATGCCCGGCTCACTGAAGGTGGGTGATGGAGGCACTGAGCTGTAGGGTGTGGAGCCCAGTGAGGCTGTCGGGGGGCCAGATCGCCCCTCCAAGGGTTCCCGCTTTACCTCAAACTTCATCAGGTCAAAGTCATTGACATATTCCATGGCCAGGGGACTGGGAGGCAGTGCCATTCTGGGGCTGGATTAGGAAGGGTGCACCTGCAAAAAAGAGGACAGGTTTGGAGCGCCTGGAGGCTGCCTGCCAGCCTCCTTGACCAAAATCCGCTTCCCCCAAAGCCCAAGTGCCCTGGGGACAGAGTTCTGGAAAGCTGGGGTGATGGCGCAGCCTGTTCCCTGCACAGTCACCTCCGGGCTGAGGGACAACTTCTTAGGTGGCAGGGGCTCCTGACCAGGGGGCAAGCAGCCTAAAGCCTGAGTGAAGAAGAGGATAGCAGAGCCTCTGGCCCACTGGTGCCTCTGGGATCTACAAAAAACAAGAAGACTGTGGCAGCACTCCCAACTCTAGTGCTGGGACATGCTGAGCATCTCTGTCATCTCAAGAGGCATCATTTCATTTCCAAGCAATTAAAAAATGTTGCTTAATTAACTCTGACAGAGTATGTGTATATTTTAGGGCAATGGAAAGGCACACATGCTGTGAATTTTAAAATAGAGGGATAACATGCTGTAATCTCTCTCTCTCTCTCAGAGCACCCAGGCCAATGCCTTGCACATAGTAGACCCTCAATGCACATTCATTCTATGGATTAATCGATGAATCCCTTTTCTAGAAGCAAGAGACTTTTCAAGGAAAAAAAGAAAGGCCCCAGAATCAGTTCTAGAAATATCAGGACAGAGTGGTGACCATCTCTCCCCAAGGCTAATCTCCCCAAGGGAAACCAACCGAGACTGGCTTTCGTCCTTCTATCCAGGACCTGCGATGTTGTATGAACTTGAGCAGGTCACCTTCCCCTTCTGACCCTCGTTTCCCCTTCTGTTCAAGGAAGGTAGTTAGACTTTAACATTTCTCAGAGAGTGTTCTGTGAAACATGAAGTCTGAGAAATATCCAAGAAGGGGTCCGTGCACAGATCATTCTGAGAAATGCTGCCTCCCATCCCTGTGAACCTCTTGCAGGTTCACAGAGCACCACAGCATAGTAATCTGCGAAGTCCTTCGGTAAACCATCTGTTCAACTTCAATAGAGTGTCCCAAACTTATGTCACCCAGGAACCCTCCTCCCTGTTATCAACCACGGAGCATGTGCCCACCTGAGTCACCTCTGGCTCGGTGACCTCGGAGAGCCTTCCCAGCCCGGAAGTCCCAGGCTTGAGCCCAACTCCCAGCTCCAACAGCCCCAGGAGGGACAAGGCAGAGAGTGCTCATCCCCAGGGCTTAGAGTCTGGCTCCATCTCGATGTCCAAACTTAGGTAACCCATTTTCCAACCACATCTCAGGCCCCCAGGCTCTGCCCAGAGAGGTGGCAGGAAGGACAGGTCCTCTCTCTCTTCCTGTCCCAGGTGTTGCCCTATCTATTGAGCCCCTCACTCTTGAGAAGGCAGAGGGGATGGGAACAAAAACACAGACTGAAGGAATTGATCTTTGGCAGGGAGGAGAAGGTGAGACATAGAGAGAGGTGTCCAGAAAGAATTGGATGAAAAGCTAAGTGAGGAGGGCTGTTTATCTTTCTGATGTGATAGCAGTGAGGGACATAAAGCCAATCAGGGTGGGAGAAGAGCAGGGGACAGAAGTGTGAAGATTCCTGAAAACAAACAACAGAAAGCAGATAGAAGGTGTCAGAGGAGGGGGCTCTAGGTGAGAGGACTGGAACCCAAGTAGGCCTCAGACATACTCACTTTAGGGATGGCAGTGATGATTGGTCAGTGTCAAAGCCAGGCAGGCACAACTTCCCCAGAGACTGGAGGCCCCATTGAGCAGGGCCTGGTGCCTCTGTGCTCAGAACAAGGGGCTGTGGGCACAGAGCCCACTGGGTACTCTTAAAGGGCCAGCTCTCTGAGGTCATCCATGGTTCTCAGGCCTCCAACCAATGAGGTAAGGGGATCATTTGCATATCTCATTGGCCTGAGGGGTTGCAGGAAATGAGAGGAGAGGACAAGTTTGCCTGTTCTCAAGGAAGGGAAGGGGGCATCTTCCCCAACAAAGCGCCTCACTGATGGTCTGACTCACTGTTCTCAGTTCCCCAGTACAGAGTGCCACTTTGGCCCCCGCCGGCACCCTCATGAGGACACAACCCTCAGCCCTTGGTGACTGAAAGCCTGGGACTGGAAAAGCGGGCCAGACAAGCTCCCAGCACCTTTACCCTCCAAGGCTCCGCAGCATCCTTTGGGTGTTTTAGGGGAGTGCAAGCTCTCCCAAGCCCACTCTCACCTGGCCTGTTGGGTCTGTTTCCTGTTTTCAGGAACGCTCACATTTCTGCTCCCTGCCTCACTCCCACCTTATCTGGCCTCATGCCCCTCACAGTTATGGCATCAGAAAGATAAACAACCCTCCAGGACTTGCCCATCCTAGTCTCAGCCTCTCCAACTCCCGCGGACCCAGCCCCAGGACAGGCAGGCCAGCTGGGAAGCAGGATCACCCAAGGGGGAATGAGGAACCCTCTTCCTTCCTCCCAGGACACCTCGGGACACGGAAATCCAATCACCACCAAGCCATCAGAGACACTTTTGTAACTGCCCTCATTTGCCCTCTGCTTCCCCTCGCCTTTCCTTGTGTGTGTCTCTGTCCCTCTTTCTTCCTCTCTCACTCCTCCTGGTTCCCAGATGGCTGGGGGGGTGACCTACATTTTCAGCCTAATCCCCTAACACTTCTTAGAGCTATCATCCCCAAGTAGAAGTTGGAACAGAGATACTAGGAATTAGCCAAGGAGATGTTTAAACCTGTCTGAAGCTGTTTAAATAGGGTCTGCACTAGAATAGAACTCCAGGAGTTAAAAGCTATTTCCTACTTTCTAAGGACATCCAAACATTCCCCTGGGGTTAACAGGTCCTCTTTCCCAACCCAGAGAGAGACCTGGGTGTCCATCAGCCCCAAGGATCAATAATAAAAATTAACCTGGTCCCAGCCTTAGGTGTTAGGTAAAGATTCAGATGATCTAAGACAGTGGTTCTCAGCCCAGGGTCCCCAGACCAGCAGCACCACCTGGGAACTTGCTAGAAATGCAATTCTCTAGCCTCACCTCCAACTTACTGAATCAGACACTCTGGGGATGGGACCCAAAAAAATCTATGTTTTAATAAGCTCTCCGGGTAATTTTGATGAACTCTGATGTTTGAGAACCCCTGATCTACAGAGTGCCTATAGTCAACTCAGATTCTTTTGGTGTGTGTGTGTATGTGTGTGTGTGTTTGGTCTCTCCTACCATGCTCTCTACACACACATAAGAAGACCAACATCAGAGGACATCTCTCTTCCCGCACTTGGCCTCCATTTTATAGAGCAGAGACCATTGTCATCATTCAAGTGGAAAGGCTTCTCGGTGTGATTGCCTGAATCTAGTGCTGTTTTCCAGAAGGATCGAAAAGCCCAAGGCCTAGGAACAAGGCCACAAAATGGGAATGGGGACCATGGAGACCAGAGCCCAACACATGTGCATGGAATGTGGTTCTAAGGTAAATACCCAGGAAAGAGACCTCAGAATTTCCCTGGTGAAGAAAGAATAGCAAGTGTTGACTGCAGCCCCTTTTGCAGGCCTGGTCTGGTCTAGCCAGACACTTGTCCCCCAGCAGCTGTCAGGTCTGCGCTGATCCTCTTGTTTACTGGAGCGCTCAGAGGAGGTGGGAGGGCTAAGCTGCTAACAGGCTGAAGGAGTCAGACTAAACAAGCTCAGGCAAGTTGAGCCGCTCGGGGCTCAGACCAGGCACCACTGACCAGGGATAGGAGTCTGAGAGGTGGGGGCTGGACCAGGGGAAAGGACCAAGGACACAGGGAGGAGAAGCACATTGGTCAGTGAGGACCCAGGAAGTGCTTCATGGGTTTTCCTGGCAGGAGGGGGACGCAGGCTGAGACTGACTGGCTCAAGGACATTTGGGGACAGAGAAATGGGGATGAAAAAGTTGAAACCAGGTGGACTCTGCAAAGGACAAAACAGAGGAAGGGAGGCAAGAAGACTTAGCTAAGGAGGCTGTAGGTGTAGACCTGGGAGAGAGGGCAGAACTAGTCAGGGGCTCCCCAGGAATCTGGATTGAGGGAGACAGAGGGACATAGGCACATGGAAGAGATGGGCAAAGGCCCAAATATTGATTAAACACCTACTACGCACCAGACACTGTGCTGGGCATTAGGGGAACAAGTGACTAGAAGAGCAAAAGTGGTAGAAGAAGGAGAGAGGAAAGTAAGATTGAAAGTAAGTAAGAGAGGAAAGTAAGGACCGAGGGCTTCCCTGGTGGCACAGTGCTTAAGACTCTGCCTGCCAATACAGGGGACATGGGTTCGAGCCTTGGCCCGGGAAGATCCCACATGCTGCAGAGCAACTAAGCCCATGCGCCACAACTACTGAGCCTGCGCTCTGGAGCCCATGAGCCACAACTACTGAGCCCGTGTGCCACAACTACTGAAGCCCACACATCTAGAGCCTGTGCTCTGCAATAAGAGAAGCCACTGCAATGAGAAGCCGGCGCACCACAACGAAGAGTAGCCCCCGCTCGCCGCAACCAGGCAAAGCCCGCGTACAGCAATGAAGACCCAACGCAGCCAAAAATAAAAATAAATTAATTAAATAAATTAAAAAAAAAAAGATTGGGGACCAAGAACTAGAAACAAATACAGAAGAACAGACAGATAGA